>NC_058042.1:20290000-20332500 GCF_020085105.1 Siniperca chuatsi
AGGCATACAAAATCATGTCCTGCAAAAAACTCAAAGATATGACAGTACTGTGACATGTTATGACACGTTATGGGGAGTAGGATGTGTTTCATTGAACAGGAAGTGCACACACCTGGTAGAGATCAGAGCAGTACAGTGCATGTAGGCTTCTCCAGGACTTCTGCCAATCTAAGAAATGCAAATCCCAGAGGCCTAATGGGAAAATGGGGTTAATTAATCCTACAGGACATCTCAGATTGAGGAGAGGGGCTTCTCAGGCCCTTAGATCTTCCCTCCATAAAGGTCATATTTCACAATAAGAGAACAACGCATATGTTGCCCCTCTGAGGACTTCTCATCCTCTCCCTCAAAACATCTAATTTGATCTCCTTCCTTCAATCAGCATAGCCATGTCGCCTGAGAACAAACCCTGGAAGACACTGGGACATTAAGTGCTAATACTAAACGCTGTCCCCAGGCTTTGAATCATCCATAGATCTGTGACAAAGTGCCCTCAGAGGCGATGGAGTCTGGTGCTAAATGTCCGCCACTGGCTACACATCATTTGTGTGCTGACGCTCAATGCTAAAGACTGTCTCTAGGCCTTGGCTGCGTGACTGTGGCCTGTGATTTGTGGGTCACCATTTGGGTGACATTTTCCTTAGGTCCAAAATTGTAGTCAGTTGTGATTACAATACTTACTTTACACCTCTGCACTGTGGCACATTTGAGGGAAGCTGTGCTCAAGTGTGCGCACGTGCCACAAACGCCATTTCAAGCCTTTGTGTTGTTGCTGCAGGGTTGCTCTGTGGCAGAGGGCACTCTTGTAGCGAAGTACAGCCACAAAGACCTTAATGTGATTTAAAGAGTTTTGTCTCTGTAGTCTAATGGCCCTAATTCTTCTTAGAGCACTGCATCAAGAGATCAATGTCAGATCAATGTAAAACGGAATTTAAGACACAAAATATCAGTATTTTCTCTGCGCTACACCTACTTCCTCACTGTAGGTTATTGACAACACCCGCAAACTCTTTCTCTGTATCGTCTGACTTGGTTCCCCACTCCTCCAACCAGCAGATAGGGTGGTGGAGCGGTTTTGGCTGCAGAAAAAGTGTCTCCCCTGGGCTGCAGCGCGGCTCCTGTCCCCTTCTCTCCCTGCAGCTGGAGCTACCAGAGCCAGATGCTACGTACCTCCACCACCCTCTGTCCCCCCTTTCTCTCTTCCAGGAGGATGGTGCCCAGAGAGGAGGATGACAAACGCCTCTGCCTCCTCTTACTGACGGATTTGGACGACCCGACTCCAGCCCCGCACTGTTCCAACCGCCAGCACAAGATGTTGACTTAATGGAAGGGGGTTGGCTGTGGATTGGCCCATATGCGTTTGTATTGGGAAAATATGGCAGGGCAGTGTGTCTGTGTATCTGTGTATTCAAAAGGATCGTGTGTGTGTTTGTATGTGACTGTGTGTGTGTGTCTTCACCTAGCCCAGACTGCCTACATCCATCATGCCATGGCACTCTGGCAGAGAGTGGGACTCCGACAGCTTCACTAACACACGGTCAGTTAAATTGCCTGTTAAATTGTCCTGGTCCGTAGCTATCTTAGGTGTAGATAAAAACACTGCACTTAAAGCCTGCACTTAAAGGCAGAAATTGTCTAGTAAATGCCAGCCTCCCTCCATGCGTAGAGAGAGAAAGAGAGGGAGAGAGTGAGAGAGGGAAAGACAGAGATCCTCTAAGGGAAACACATTTCCATTACAAGACAAAATTCTACAGCACACACAAACAGGGCTAATTTCTGTGTGTCTATTGTAGATGCCACAACTGTTAGCTTATTTAAAAGTTATTTCTCAAGATAGAATATCAATAATTCTCTTTATATTTTCATCCAAGTATGCAATTTATACTCATATATTATGACCTACAGGATATTATAGTATCAATAAAGTATTTCTGATTCTGATTACAATGTCTAAAACACTCTTCACTTTGGAAGATTTACAAAATTATCCAAGAAGCCAAGATGTCCAGGCCCACCTGATCAATAGACTAAATTATGCATGAGCAGCAACACCGTAATACCTCTTCATCAACCTTCACGGTGCCTCCTTAATGATTAAAACAACGGTCTCAATCCAATACGTTTGACATTTCTCTCCATGCAACCAGATGGAAAATTAAGTCCCATTCTTTTAACATTACTGGGATATTATGGATAATTGCCTGCATCCTACTTGTGGACCTGGAGCAGAAAAGAGAGCTGCTCTCCTGTAACCAGCAATGAAGTGGTGAAGAAAAAGGTTGGGTTAGTTATAGTCTCTGGTCAGTGTTCATCATAAAGAAAACTGCCACAAATAAGAAACGTTCATTTGTAATCTATCAATCTCGCATGAATTTGGATTTCATTTAGATTTTGTTATACTCTCCACTACATCACTGACTAAAACTCAGCAGTCCGTGTAATGAAATTAGACTTTGTTAAAAATCACTCTTCATGCTCTAAAATGTTTTATAGGTTTTACTTTGGTTCTGGATTTTGCCTAAAACTCAAAATGGCAACCTTTTTGTGTATTCAGATGAATTTTTAAAGACCAATAGTTATTAATTATTTACACTAGTTATATATTAATGCTTTCTAAAAATGACTTTATTATTTCATGGATCATGAGAATTATGATTCATGTACATAGCCAGTGGGTGATAACGTGGTACTAAAACATTAAATTCAAGTAGTTACAGTCTATTGACACACGCGGATCCTTTTTTTTCTATTATGCTCAAAATAATTGTAATAGATTCATAAATACTTACTGTAAATACAGAGACTCTTTTGATCCTCACACACATCTATACTTTCTGTTTTATTAGATAATGGGTCAGATGATAAACCACCATATTCAACATAAACCGTGATGGAGGTCATTTCTGTTGACATACCAGGGAACTACATACTTACATTAACTGCATCAATGAACAATGTGTGACAATGACTGTAAAAACATCAATATGTGTCAGCAGCCATTAAGATGTTAATATTTGCATAAACCTATGAAAATATGTTTATTTAACAGCTCCAAGGCATAACATAGAGAAACCCTGATATATCATATAATCAAATATATACAATCAGTTGTGATAGTACTTATGAAGTTACATGTGTTGTCACACTGTTCATCATGATTTATGGTGGGAAAACCACATCTTTGATAATAACACATCATACTGAAACTGAATTAAGTGAATGACAATTACAGTTTAATTACATTCTTAATTACAGTATGTAGTTTAAGATTAAAAATAAACCTGTATCCTCAGAATCTGTGCCCCCACCTGACCCTCATTCACCAGTCACCAAACATACATAAACATAATTTACAAATTAACAAAACATTCATGTTTTCATTTAATCCCATAATCTAATGAATGCTAGAACTCAAAGCATAGGTAGTGGACTCAAACAGTGAAAGTAATCATTCAGCAAAACGTTTACCAGTTCACCTGAACACAAACAGTGCCAGGTCACTTTTGTTCAGCAGAGTGCAAATTAACCCAGCAGCATGTTTCGATATCAAACTCTACATCATCCACTCAAGAGTTTTGTTGATCTGTAGTTCGGCGCTAGGGGGCAGAAAAGCTCCACAAGTGGCGATGATGGAGCTCAGTGTGGCTGGCAGTGGAACTGAGAACCGCTGCAGCACACAGGCCAAGTATTCTACTATCTGTTATCATCTGAAGATGGTTTTGCAAGATTTAGGCTCTGGTTTGCAGTAAGAGCTGCAGACATACTTGATTCGAATTTGCTTTCATTGCTCCGTTCATAATTTGGCCCGTCCAACGCAAAGATCACTATATCACTTATGTGTGAGATTTAAGTGAAATCTTAAATATGAATACAATTAGCTATATAGCAGTCATATATAGAATAGGGATACCCTATCATAAAACATCACACTACCATAAATTCGGTTCCTATATTTCAAAGGTATAGTTGTTACAGTGGCACGTTAAGATGTCTCTACATCACTGAAATATAAGGACTATTTTTGTCTTGAGCAGCTGATGTGCTTGTAGGAGGAATGTAGTTACTTTGCTACTTTGGGTCCACATGTCCCCCCCCCCACACCGGTCGTTTATAAGGCTGCCTCTCCCAGGTCTGAATCTTGACTCGTCTTCAGGTCTGCCATTTGTTAAGGGAGATGTGACGAGGTCGAGAAGCCAAAGTGCAACCTTCGTGTAGGCCCTCTCCAGTGGTGGCTGAGCAGGCAGGGAACGTTGCGGGGGATTTTGGCTAAACGTCTGCCCATCTGCTTGCCCATCTGAAGAGGGGCAAATCTTAACTTCCACAATGCAACTTACGGAGGAAGTCTCTTAGAGCGTGTGAGAGCGCGCGCGGGGGATGAGTGGGGACTGATTGAAGCGAATATTGTGATGAATATTCAAAACCACACATGACAGTTTTATTATATTTTGTATGACGTGGTGTGGGATAGGCTTATCAGGATCAGCTAGAGGCGTCTGTAGCGACATTCCAGGTACACTTTTACGTGCCACATATGCAATTTAGTTAAATAAATTCCCGTTTTTGCAGGTTTGGATAAGCAGTTAAGATTATTTTCTTCCTTATTATTACTGTGTAGTTTTGTGTACTGTGTAGGTACCTATACTGAGACCTGTCTTTTACCTTGCACCATTCATGTGCGATCAATGTATTATATCAGCATCACTAGAAAAAAGTTAAGAATATTTTAGCGCGACTCCTTAAGGTGCACAAATCATATGTAATGTGTGATACCAACTTTTACGCAAGCATTCAACCGCTCTCCTGTATGTGTGTGTGTGTATATATATATATATATATATATATATATATATATATATATATATATATATATAATGATAATGTCGAGCCCCTGTCCTGTTTGGACCCTGAGATGTCGGGCTATAGTGCGCAGGCATCACACTAATGCGGGGTGACCCTCTCAAATGAGGGGTTAAATACTGTATTGTATAGTGGAAAGTATAAACTCACCTAACCTGGCTGTGCCCGCCTTGTTAGTGGAAGGAATAGAGTTTACCCCCGATTTATAGTCTGACATAAATATATGTTTGATACTATTTAAACCTGGTGCAAGTTACATAAGAAAATAATTGTTTTTGCGTAGAAGATTGATTTCTGTTTATATTTCATGTTTATGCATTATGGTGATCAGCAACCGTCAATCATAGTTCGACCATCATTGTTTATTGAATAGTACATCTATACGCGTCTTGGTTTGCGAGCTCCCTTTTTTTTGCAGCGACGCAGGGGGAGGGTTGCATCTGTTAGGGTCCAATGTTAGTCTTAATTACTGGCCTTCATGTTCTCCATGGCCCTCAACCGTCTTTAATTAAAACCTTGATTAGAGGGGAGGAGGTCTCAGGCAAGACTATTACCAGATGGGTTTCCAGCAATAATAATAAAGACTTTATCCGCTGCTGCTGCTGCCTGCGTGCCATAAAGCGCAGAGCTCGCTGCCCGTCCATATCAAAGCACAGCGAGCAGAAAGAGGCTGTTAATTACGCCGGTAATTACTTGTCTAATTACGGTTCGTTTGTGATTAGATTTAGAAACGTTTCGTGGTCTATACAGAGGCTTTCTGTAGCCAGTATGTAGGCTTGACACTGTCTAGGCTGAAATGTAGTGTGTATCCACAGCGGGGTGCTGCTGAATAACCGGCCTGTAAGGGATGGAGTGAATAAGATCAATAGTGAAGCACTGACCCGAAACTTATCTTTATTTTTCTCACACAGAAGTCCTCAATAATCTGTATGTTCAAGGTACAACAACGTGTCTCCAGAATAAGTCACAAACATGTTGTCAAACAGATTCCACTGCTTTCCTTTCTCACCTTTTCGTCTGCGTTATATTTGTGTTTGTGAGCTTTCTTAAAAGTCAGTTTATATCACATTTTAACAACGAGCTTTCAGAGCCTCTGGATCCCCATCTTGCTCACATTTTCAGTGTTAAAAGAGTATTTACGGGGGGAAACAAAAAAGCCAAATCAATAATATATCCTGACATATTCTTCAGAATTGCATATTAGCGATTTAAGATTCACCACATATGAATATATCTTGCCAATGGTCTGAAAGTCATTATGAGTGCGCACAGGCAGGCACGCCGCCGCTTTTATATTCAAGACAGAGAAACTTGCAAATAACAATCAGTTCAATTATCCTCAAAATATTTACTCCAGGATAGGATTTGTCATCCAGACACAGAGAAGGAGGGAATGGACGAGAAGTGATTTCTTGCTGCACTATGTGCGTCCATTTTCCAGACGGTTTGTCGTCGTTATTGCCTGATTTAGTGTGTGTTGTTTTACATAGCCCAGTTATCTGTATGAGTTCACGTACAGCGTCGTGCCGCTGCATCCATTTATACATATCACACAGATCTGCGTTGAGTTTGTCACATTTGCTGTTTCATGTTCTGTCTCCTCTCTTGCTCGGAGCTAATCTTGTTATTAGAAGGTCCTATTGGCCTGTGCGCAATGCAATACTGGCATCACATGCGTATTTATTCGGACATTGAATATTTTTTGCAGCTTTGCCCACAGAAATGTGGGAAATGTGTGTGTGTGTGTGTGTGTGTGTGTGTGTGTATATATACACACACACACACACACACATAGCTGGGTGCTACAGTATGTGGCCATGTGTGCAGGGGTGCCGACTGTATAATTACCTCTAATCCTCGGATCCCCCTCTCGCTGCTCCTCTGCAGCAGGTGCACCGGCCTCTCTGAACCTGACCCTGCACAGAAAAGTACCAGAGGCCAGGTGATGACATTAGTGAAATGACATATATATTTTTACGCCCCCCCAATCAGGAGAGAAAGGAGCAGGCCGAATAAAATCTTTACAAAATGCCATCCCATCACCTGGTGAGCCACCTTACCATCAGTGGATGACAACCCCCTTGTTAGGCTGACGTACAGTATAGGTTATAATTATGATTTTAATTAATATTCATCATAGTGAGTAAAGTATTTCAGTGGAAGCCAGGCTGATTGGAAACAACTCTCCTGCTTTTACTGCCGTAGTTGTTTGCAGTGTGATATTCAGGTCCTGCGTTGCCCAATCGACCAAACGTTATTTTTGTCAGTGAAATTTCTTAATCTTATAACTTTGTCCTCAGTTTCCCCAGCTGATTTGAACACAGCGTTTGCCAGACTTATTTATTTATCCAAGAAAAAAAACATGCTGATTCCTGTCATTCTGAGTCAGCTGATTACACAGGAATCATCATAATGAGTAGATCACATAGAAACTGTGTAAACACAGCTGTTTACAGTAGAGGATTATCAAATAAATTAACAAATATATATGATCAAATAAATATAAACGGGTAGAAAATCTCCAATACAACCCACAGCAAGGTTTTAGTTAGAGCCCAGCATTAGCCCTGGGGATTATGTGTCATGACTAAAACTACCATACCGTGTGTTGGCTATATCGCACACCATGAATTACACAGAAGAATGGACAACATGAGCGTTCAATGTTATTCACAAAAATCAGTCAGATCACAGCCCTTACACGAGTGATGGGGAAACCCTTTCAGTGCAGACCATTTGCAAAGGTCGTGACAGGTGACAGCATTTACACATGAAAAATAAGTCATTAAAGATAAAGAGGCAAACGTCCTGCACACACGTTGGAGCAAAACCATATTAGTTAAGTAGTCTATTGACTCCCAACACATCTTCTTCCAAAGTGTTTTATCACCACTTAGATGACACTAAGAATGCTGTTAAATCTTTAATGTAATAACTGTTTTTATTTCATCTTTTGGGTCTGGCTTTAAGATGAAAATGTACTTGAGAAAGTGCTCATTACATAACATACATAACAAGTCAGCATCAAGAAACATCTAGTCATTCCAATATATGGCAGATCTTTGATTCGTTTTTGATTTATAGGTCAATTAACAGGTGAAGGGTGAAAGTCTGTTTCTGTTGCTAAGATGTGCTCTGAAAAAGACCTTTTCACTTATTGAGACTAAACTGACCACATGTTGGAAAATCAGTTTTGCTTTAATTATTTGTTTGTCAGCTTTAGTCTAATTACTCGTTGAAAGTAACAACACATAGTCCAAGGTCGTGTTGGTCCGTTAACTACAAATCATAGGTGTTACATAGATACAATCCTCTTTGGTGGTGCTGAATCCAGGCCAACACCCTTTAGCTGATGCGTAATTTACCTCGCCGTGCGTAATTAACTGCGTCGTAGCCAGACCCCGGTATGTGTAACATTTTATTTTGAACGGTGCAATACGTTTCCATTAAACGTTATTAAAGCGCAGGGAGTGACGAGCTCTCATTTGTCTTGTCAGGACATCTGACAACCTCGTTAGCTCCCATTTTCCCCTGTCAGCTCACAGCGCGACACGGACACTGACTTCAGCCACTCCTGGCAAGCGAGTGATAAATGCGCCTACTCAGCCCTGCGCAAAACAGCAGCATTATTGTTACCAGCACGAAGCATCAGAATCAATCACAGGCGAGTCTGCGAGGCAGGTGTCAGTCTTACGTTTAAAAAAAATCCAGCCCACTGTCAATCTTTAATCTAATTTAAAGGGTCATAGATTTGGGGCATAATATCCCCTCGTTTGGACTTTCTCTCCAGTCTGACTCGGCGGACTGACCATGTACACCACCGCCGATACAGCCCGCATTTAGCGCTACACACAGGCCTCACTAGCAGATTAGAGGTGTCGCAAATAGAATTGTTATGAATATTTGTGAGCAAATGGAGGATCTTGTTATTTTGCAAAAAAAAAAAAAAAAAAAAAAAAAAAGGGCGGGGGGGGCTAGAAGAACACTTAATGGCATGGGATCTTTCCGCTCGCTGCACTTTCAGATGCAATTGTAGATCGAAGTCAGACTTGTCACGTTGAGCCAAAGTGAATTCCTAACATCCAGGACGTGCCTGTCTACTCCGGACAAATTGCATCCAATCACCCCGGGGGAATTCGGCTAATGTCTCGATCCAGGGCCGGGGAGCATGGAGAGAAAACAAATCAAACTCTGCACACAGAGCGTGTAGGGCTTATTAAAACATTTCACACAGGGGGAGAGAGAGAGAGACGAGGAGTATGTGTTTGGGCATGTGTATGTGTAGTGTGGGGTGTGTGTGTGTAGTGTGGGGGTAATTAGGCTATATTATCTGTGGACACTGTATCTTAAATTGAAAATATCAGATGACCAATCTAAACATCCCTACACACTACATGCCTGCTGTTTGAGTGGCAGAGTCAGCAGGAACAGGCCTGACAATTTTACCCACTCCATGCCAGATCACGTTCCTATTTGACTAATTTTGGCCTTTCTTTACACTTTTTAGATTAATACGGGCCTACCAAGATATTTTTGACGCGAAAAAAATCAATATGCAATTAAAATCCAATAACTTTATGCATGTAAGAAAGTTTCAATCAACGTGAAGGCCTGTTTCACAGCCAGTTTAAACTTCAAGTTCAGATAAACTTACCTCCTCGTCTCCATTGCAATTAATCCTAATTTAGACGGATGAAATGCCCCCTTTGAACGCAGCACCAACTCTGCGTGGACCCTCTGCTTGCTGGTAACGTGCTCGGTCCCCTGGACATTTTTCTCTGTCTGCTACAGCGGCAGTAAACAATAAGCTCATGAGGCGTAGGCTATGGCAGCATAATGTTCTGCATGGCTAGAGAGGGGAGGTCGATCATTACCCAATTTGTTTCAAATTTGATCAGTCAGAGCAAGCAAGAGATTGGCATTTCCCTGGAAAAGCTCGAACAGGGCTCCCATAGGTTAAAGACGTTCTCCATAATCTAAGCTGTATACATGTTGCCCATGTAGGCGAGTTTACAGCCACATCCACATGTAACCGGGAATAATGCCAGATATTTATATTTTATTGAAATGAATGTGGTTAATAAATATGCATTAGCAGTGACGACTGGGATTACATTTAAATGTAGGCAGATATTTGTCACTAGTATTTGAGTTGCAAAATAGTTTCCATATATCCATAAAGAAAATCAGAAACTGTCAGTGTGGTTTTGTGTGTGTGTGTGTGTGAGAGAGAGAGAGAGAGAGAGAGAGAGAGAGAGAGAGAGAGAGAGAGAGGTGGCGTTGTGCAGCAGCGTGGTGACGGCAGAGGGAAAACCGGCTGGACAGATTTGCGTTTACGCCTGATCTGCTTCTGGAGAGCGGGGCTGTGTGGGAAGGGAAAGGGAGCACCTGGCTCGACCGCTGTATCCCATCTCGTTTTATTGACAGCCTGATAAGCAGGGACCAAGCCGTGCGGTTTCCAGCCGGATGTCGAGCACCCTGCTGCGTTGCACAGTATCAAGGCCTCTTAATGGCTGTTCCTCCAAATAATGGCCCATACACAGCCAGTCCTGACTGGCCCGTACCTGCGCTGCCCCTGTCTCTTCCTGAGAGACAAGCGGCGGCGCGGTTGCCCATTTACACACTGTCTTGTTCAAATTGACACAAACATCAGAGGTTGTGAAATAGGATTCGAGGCTTTTAGTCTGCCTTAGTAAAAGGGAAGCTAAAGCCCCATTACGAGTTGCAGATGACAACTTTATGGGGCTGTAGAAATAAAAACGTTTTCAGCGAAGGCTAAAACAGTTGAATTGTCTACACATAATCTACAACATAATTCATGTTTATGAGTTCAATTTTTAATCCTTGAAACAGAACTGTGGCAGGATGTGCTATAATACCAGAGAGCTTTGGAAATGTGTCTAGGCCTACTGCACAAATACATCAGTGAGAGAGGCATTTTCAAGTTTTTGAGTGGGGCTTGCCTGCACCTGTTCTGTCCACACCTGTTGCACACAGAGCATGCTCAGATTTATAAACACAACAACAACTATGTACTTGCTCATGTCGTAATACCCTTACAGTAACCGCTAAAAGCAGAAGCTGTTACGAGGAAAATGCAGCCATTGTGGTGATAGTTAAGTATTCATACAATTTAAAGTTATATGAACAATATGTTGCAAAAACTCTCTATTTAAAACCTTCAAACAACAAAAAAAGTCCATGTTGCATGTTGTTTACATAGAATGAAAAATCAATTTTACTAAGACTCTTAGTTTTAGTTTTAGGGTAAGCTCAGATAACCTCTCTCCATGTATGACTATTATTCTTAAAGTAACTGGTAACACACCTTCCTTTAATCGAGGACAACAGGAGACATTATGGAATAAAAAAATCAAAGAAAATTAAATAAAAATAAAGTCAAATCTAAAAGAGGAAGTGGCCCATGCAGAGTGAGGTTAGCTGTCTGTCCCTGCACACAGCACACACATTGGGACAGTAAACAGGCCGGTGTGCTCCACATGTAGGGCTACCTTGTGCACTTCCCCATTCTGTGATCTGTGTCCTGTCCAAGGTATGACGTCGACCCGTCGCTCCAGCCAATCACTGCCAACTTGAGGCTGATGCTGAGGGGAAAGTTGCTGGTAAGAGCCGCAGATTTTTTTCCCCACTCTCATTGACATTTCAACTCCACGACGGATCCAAAGTAGATATATTTTAATCGGGACCTATAAGTTTCTGTCGCTGTGACACGGGAGAGATCCGGGGAGGGAAGAAGCGACTTTACACGCACAGGATACCGGTCAGACAAGTGTGCTGCATTTCATCCGGTGAGTTTGGACGGTCTAAATTTTAAAACAGTTTCAGTAACTTATTTAAATACCTTGGACGTTCTCCTTTTGATAATATTATTTAGCGCTGCCTTCTACACCTCCCTGATCTCCTCAAACTTGAAAGGGTGCAGAGAAAATTTAAAGCAGAAACTTGTGTGTGCATGCAGATTGATAAATAAGCCTGGTGCATTGGCAAAGTTAGGTACAATTATTGGTTAAGTGCTTGCACGTTGCTCCGTGTAACCTACAGGAGGTGTACACCCACACACAGTTGAATATAGCGAGCTGACTTAGTTTTTGTTGTCATCTATCACACATATATATACAGCGTGTAATTAGCGATCTTCACAGAGGAATTACGCGCATGTCACTCCTTAAAAAGCGCCTATTATTGTGAGTTTTAGGCAGGGGAAATTAAAGGCTTCGACCTGTACAGTAAATTGAATTTGTATGGGATCTATTCAGTTCTGCTCGATCCATCAGCGCGGTGGGAAATGACGCTGTCCATCAGCGGAATATTCAGGCTGCAGTTTTGAGACCAAAAAGCGCTTCTTCATCGCGCTGCGATCCCCGTGTGATTTTGGAGAAACAACTTAATATGTTGGCTTAAATGTTGAGTTATTGGTCGTGTTGTAAAATAAAGCAATTTTCTAAGTTTTGACTGCAACTTGCAAAAAAAAAAAAAAAGAGTGTGTCAAGTACAGCTAAACATGCAGGGAAATAACGTGCGCCCTGAGGGTTTTCAGATTGATTTATTTGGTCAATAAAAAGGGCCTGGGCCTAGTATTTATACTTGGATTTATATGTGGGGGTTTTTATAGATATATTTTCCATTTTAGTCCCACCTCTAATGAGATGAGCTTCCATATTATTATTTTTTAATTTCCCCTATAAAAGATAAAGATCCAATCTGATTTCCAGGCAGTAGCTGGGAGACTTTGGATGTCTCAGGTCCTATGTTTGGGTCCAGTGTTTCTTTCTGTCACGCTTGCCGAGCAGCGCTGTGACACCATTAGCCCCGGTGTTTATCCCAGCCTTCAGCCTTTTGCCAGGAGAGGGCTTCTGTGGACTACACACCTTCTGTAGGCTGCACAAGAAATCCTCGGTCCTCTCCTTGTCTCCCCACAAACTTCAAAGCTCGTGCACTATATGGAAGTTGAACTAGTTCAATAAAAAACACATTTGCATTAATGTATTTATCCCTCAACACATCCTGGCCGAAAGGGGGAGGGTGCACCCTGATTCATTTGAAAATAAAGTACATTTATAGGCATGTAGACCTTTATTTTGATGGAACATCTTTAAAAGGCGCCTATAAAGCAGAAGCTTTGTGCTTGTTAGGCCTTTAGACCAAGCAGAAAAAGCACCATCTGAAAACATTTCCTAGTCCAAGCCGTGATGGAGTTATATTTCTTTATGTTTACTGAATGTGCTGAGAAATAAGTCGACATTAATAAAGCCTCTGTTCCGAGACGCGCTCCAGGTGCAGCACGCTTTAAAAATAGCAGATTAATGAAATATCTGCGCAAAGTCAAACAAGCATGTGATTGTTTAATTATTGTTGGTAAAAACCGAATTACACATTGTAAAAGTGCAAATAATTTATGCAAATAAGCCAGCGATGTCATCATGAATGTCTTTGGAGAGAATAAATCTGACAATCCGAGGCTGTTTGATGAATGACAGGTCATCTCAACAAGAATGCAGCTTACAAATTCAGGTCGACATTTCTAGTGATCATTGTGATTACAACATGAACAACACCAGTAAATAATAATAATACTTATAATTGGAGGTTCATTTTAATTAGATTTTTAAAAAATCAAATTACATTTCTTTTAACCTCAAATAGATGTTTTATACTAACCGACATCGGACTGCCAACAATGTTATCAGAAAGAAGACTTACATTTTTTAATTAATTAAAAATTATCCTCATCATCAACAATAACAATAGTAGAAATAATAATAATTAATAATAATTATAATAATATGCAATATTATTAGAATATTGTATTTGTTTATTTGCTCAACAGTGCATAAAGCAGGTGTATTAAAACTAAAAGATCAGTTTTAATGAGCAGCAGGTAGAGCTGGGATTTGTGGGAGGTAATAACAGCATTTATAATGTGACTGCAGCAGTATCCTGAAACTAAATAAAACAAACAGGGGTTGATGTTGTTCTGTCCTGAAGGAATAATAAACCTTTCCCCTCTACAAAAATAATATAAGGGGATATAGATCAATGCTCCAGTTTTCCCTTTTAAAATCTACATGAATCAGAGGGATTCAGCTCAGCCACCTTTTATTTACTTAAAACAATCTTGTAACAATATTGTAACATTTTCTAACAGACCTCCCCAGATGTCCTCATACAGAAAAGGTGAGTAAACTATGACCTCCAGTGGAAGATCATCACAAAGGCAAACAACTATCAATAAATTAAAAAAATCAAATACAAAGATGTAACCAGGTTTTCAGAAAAGCAAAACTAATTGGAAGCTCTTTTCCCACCAGTTTCACACATGATGAATTTATCTCATATAATGTTGTTTCAGCCTGCAAAGGGTAAACTGTAATCCCAACCAAGAGATATTTAAATTAGGTGGGTTTACCCTGCACTACATCCCTTTCCCTGTCCAAAAACAATGTCACTGTTTTTCACTGCAGCTCCCTCCCCTTATGTTTTTTCTTTCTTCCTTTCTTTCTTTTTTGTATTTAAAAGTTTCTAGATGGGTACAAATACCACATCGCCTCAGGGGAAAATAGCGACCAGATTAGGCTTTCTTTTCAAGGCCTTTGGCATTAGTTGCTGCTAATCCGAATTGGGCTAATTGCTTTCCCAACATCAGCCTATCCCGTTTTTTTTTTTTTTTTTTTTTTTTTTTACAGACGTCCACAGCAATCCAGACTACCTTACAAAACAGGAAAATATATATAGGATAAATATAGTATATATAACAAGGCTCTTGCTGATAAAGATGAAGGCCTACTTGGCATGATTGTGAAACCCCCCCAGAAATCTCCTGAGAGTGGAGACAACGAATTAGCTCTTGGAGCGGATTTACAGCTTAACCAAAGAAATCAATAACCTACTGGAGGTATTGTTTCCAAAGAAAACTACTTGACACACTCATCGGGGAATCTGTCTTTCAGCGAGAGCAGGTTAGTGGTGTGAATTTTTGACAGCTGCAGTCTGTGACAAGTGAGTGGCAATAACATTTGCACTACAAAGGTAGGCTAGAACCACAAGAAATGAGTCTTTTAAATACAGGAATGGAGGCAATTGAGATCACATTTTAATATTGAATTGGACGAGATGTTACATGGTCATCAGCATCTTTGTTACGCAATTGAGCTCATCTTATGTCTTAAAATCGGAAAATTAAATACACAATTCTGCGGCTGTGGTTTGGTTGATGCTTCAACAGTCCCACAGCTCTGCCACATGCACTCACTGCGGCTGACCTGAAGCATAGTTTAGTAAACACAGCAGGAGTTCAGACTCCTCTTGGGTCCTGCAATCAGCACTGTTTTGTATTTTCTGTGTATGATACATACTGTCTTTAACTTTAATTCAGTCCAAGTACACTCTCACATTCGCCAGAAAATAATTTCCCTCCATTAACCTCTGGAAAACAGAGACATTAAAAGTTAATTCTGAATAATAATGACTGCTGCTTGAAAGTTGAACTCCACCTTCACTGTGTCACAGTTTTACAGTAGATCATAACCCAACACGAGGTTCTCTCATAGTACAAACTCCTACCGGGTGGGGTGACCGGGGGGAGGGGGTGTTTGTGGTCTAATGCATGTCTAATAGGGGGGTCCTTGACGTGAAAATGTTTGGGACCCCCCTTAGCTGATATAAGCTGCGGTCATTCACGGTAGGCCTATAGGCTGAGCCACCAGTCTAAGTGAGTAGAAACAATGCAGGAAGGAGAAACAGATGAATGTGCTCGTTTAGTTTACGGGTTGTTTGATGAAGGAGTATTGGCCAAAGTGTTGTTCCTCACCGCGGGACCCTCGGTGACAGTTTGAGCCGGTCCTCTCAGCTCATTATCTCGCCGGCCCACTGAGGGCCCCATTCAGGCCGGGCAGCCCCCCCCGCCGCCTCTTCCTCTCTCTCTCTCTCTCTCTCTCTCTCTCTCTCTCTCTCTCTCTCTCTCTCTCTGGCAGCGTCGTTTGTCTACTCATTGAACCCATAGTCAGGAATGCGATGGTTGTTAGGGAGCCCTCTTTCACCTCCGAAGTGTTTTATTGATGAGCTCTGACTTCTCCTACTTTTTCACATGTCAAAGAAAGTCAAGTGTAGGCCTCCATGACTTCATTTCATGGCCTCCCATCCAAAAAAAAAAGAAAAAAGAAAAAGAGAAGCCATTTCTTTCCCCTCCCCCTGCTCATGCCTGTCCCTCTCCTCTCTTTGCCCTTTCATGCACCCCCTTTTCTGGCTTCCACATCCATACAACTCTCATTCTCTTCCCCTCGGTTCTTCTTCTTTTGGAGTAAGCGACGGGGCTCCTCAGTGCTGAGACTGGTGCTGCCCAAAGCTCCGGGTGTATGCTCAAACACGGGCGCAGAGGGGTTGCTTTTAAATGCGTTGAGGTGTGCGTTAATAGCCAGTCATTCAACTAACGCAGTTTGGGAGCGTGTGGCCATGGCTACACAGTCATTTGCTTTACTTTATTTACGCGTGCTATTTGCTGTCAGGTCGCAGGAGTGACGTCGCCGCGCCTCGCAAATGTGTCCATAAAAAGCACCGGAGCTTGCCTAAAGGCTGCGCTCTTTACGCATGGTGTTCTTGTTGACAGGAGCGGTAAGGCTATTCAGGGGAAGGTGATACCCAAAAGAATCAACAAAAGCACGTGGTGGACATTTTTTATTGTTTTTAGTGAGGGAGGGCCGTGGCACATTAAGAAAATGCAAAAGATTTTCAAAGTAAATCTGCTCCCATTTGGAGCTTTTAGTTAAAAAAACTTTTCCCAACTCAGCTGTACTTTCCATGCAGCACAAGAGGTCTCCGTGGATTTCTATGCTTTTTCTTTTAAATTTATTTTTATTTGTAGAGCAAATTCGTGTGTGAAGCTGATTTAAGTATTTGTGCTTTCAATTCATTAAGAGAGCAAAACTGGCACAATGTATTTGAACATTTTGTGTTTTTTCAAATTGAAAATTGTTCTCTGTCACGGATGATCTCCGCCTGCAGGTCTACAGTTGACACATGGATGCAGAACCACAAAAACAAAAAACAGAGGTGACATTTTGCAAAATGTCCCCAAACTTTGCAGCACAACGGCATAATTATATGCGTCTCTATAACATTAATCGCATCTGTAGAGCATCGGCTGCTTTATAAAAGGCACGCTGCAGCTCTTTGTAATTTTAATTTGGTGTTATGAGCTCCAACATTCACGTGTGGGCTGCTTCACCGCTAGTCGCTAGCCCCCCCCCCCACTAGTTAGCCTTAGGTTGGAGCTGAACATGCCTGAGATTCCCTGCGCGGACCCACTTCAGCCTGGAAGAATAGAGCTTTCCGTCCAATGGGCATTTCCGAGGCAGTTGCTTTGCAATGGGGCATATTCAGCAAGTGAGCGCAGGGTATTTGCATGCGTGGGCTGATTAGTGGGTTGGGAAGACGAGCTCTCTCTCTCTCTCTCTCTCTCGCTGTGGCTCGGCCCCGTTTCCCGCTTTGGCTGTGGTGTAGGGGGAAGTGTTTATATGGGGGATGATGACAGAGGTCGGGTCGCGCTAATGGGCCAGTGAAGAGCGGTGGAGGGAGGCGAGGCGAGGAGAGGCGAGGCGCACACAGCAGACCAGGAACACATACATTAATACACTTGTTCCATCACCAATCAGCATAGGTGTGTTCATTCTCTTACCCCCACCTCCTTCTAGCACCACCACCACCGCTCTCCCTCCCTCCTTCCCTCCCTCCCCTCTCTCGCTCTCTTTTCTCTTCCCCACTCTCTCTCTTTCCGACTCTCTCATTCGCTCTCTCACACGCCAGCGCACATCCTCGCCAAACTCCGTGCGTCCTGACATCTGAGTTCACTGTCAATCTCTGTCCACTTCGCAGGGATATCCCCTCCGTCCCCGCCGAAGACCTCTGGAAACTAATTTTTCCTCTTCTAAACTTCCCGAGAGAGACTGCTCCTGGTCGGCTTTTTTTCCCCTCTTTCTGTGGTGTGGAGAACTAGGCTGAAGCCTATAGTTTGCCAAGGACTTTGACAACGACGCAGGATGCCCCAAAAAGGTGAGATCCTGACTAAAAGTTTGTCTGTGCTGTTAAATTATAGAATTATTATTATATATTGTTATGATTGTATATTATTATGATATTATTATTATTAATAATATATTATTATTATTATCAGTATTATAGGTAATTTATTCTCGGCCGTAGGTTGAGGTTCAGTGGTGAGGTCGTGGGTGTTTTATCGTCTGGACTGTGCAGCCTGTCTTCTGACTGGACTCTCAAAAGTGCGAACAGCCTTTAGCGTCTCTGTCTGTTTTATCTGCTCGATTTTGTTGGTGTGTTTCGGCCTGCGGATAGCTTACCGCTAATTTATGACAGTAAAAGAGTAAAAAGTCACGTTGGGCCAGGACAGTGATCATCGTGGAGAATGGGGCGCAATGACCCGTTGAGGAAAGGTGTCAGATTGATTCATACAGGCGAGTCACCGAAGCGCCTTCTTAAAAAAAAAAAAAGAAAAAAAAAAAGCTCCATCAAGCACTTTGGGAGGAGGCCCGTTTTTAGCCTGTTTGTGTGTCAGAGAAAATACAACTTTCCCCCTTTTTTCTAAGCTGTTTCAGTCGGCCCTTAATCACAGCGAGTTAAACTACTTTTACATTTGAGCAGTTAGGCTGTGTAGTACTTAAAAATAGTCAGATACTTTCTAACAGACCTGTCAGCTTATAATAGCAAATACTGCTTCAAATAATTTTAATTATTTAATAAAACACAAAATATGGATCCAAATGGCTGCAGCTGTTAAACTATTTTGTCAAAACAATTAGACAAATTAACAAAATAAAACAGATGCATTAATTTACTGTAATTATGCATTTTTCTTTTGTAAATTTAAAGATAAATTCTGCATAATTCAGGCAAAAAAAAATCTAGTAAAATTTAAAAAGACTAAGAGCAAAAACACACCAGGCCTATGGCTTAATATGTTAACATACACTAAAATTGTTGATCCTTTGAGTTGTGATTAAACCTGTTAGCTGCATGCATGCTAACAACCAATTCACTAAATGTATTCTGTAATATGAAACACATTGTATAGTATATATTCTCTGTTAGCCTGCAACTTGCTCCGGGGTCATTGTAGTCCAGGCCTACATGGACTACTTGTGCATATGAATGTTTTGAGCGGCCAGAATAAGCATGTTGAATTAAGACATTGTTGTTACGGATTACTAGAGGAAAAGAAATGCAGATTAGTTCGCAGTTAACCTCAGAAACAACAACGTTTGAGCTTTCGACCTGAAATAAATGATTAACCACTTGGACCTTACGAGGCTAAAAGCTACTGACTGCAGTGCATTTCCAGGCTGGTCAAACTTAATAGGCTGCTTTTTAATTGTATTTTTTCCACATTAACTTTAACATCATGACATTAGGCCAATAACAATAATAGGCCTAATATCTAAATGACCTAGTGGTTGTTTTGGTAATTTTAGGTTATGCTAAACAGGCTAACTCGGGCTGTGGGCTGTGTGATGGAATCTGAATTTGATTAATGCAGCCTATTTGTTAAACATGAAAGAAAGCTGCAGCTTAAAATGCAATGGCGGCCCTACATGCGTCTCACAAACTAGCCTTGGACTAAACACGGTCTGTTAGACGACGTTATTAGGCCATTTTGCTCTGCCCACAACACAACGTTGCATGGAGGGAGAAAACGAAAACTTCAGACTTCTCCCTGCCTGGCCCCCTTTTTATCTGTTCCCCCAGTCAATAGCTTCTTTAATGCATTTGTCTTTTCCAATTGAGCGCCCTACTGCGCTGTTGTGTCTTTCAACCCGCTTTACAACCCGCACCAGCAGCACAAAATAACCCCCAAATATTTATAACAAGAAATTACTTTTTCAAATTTTCTTCTAAACAAGCAGGGCAAACAAAACCCACATTCACGCACTAGCTGCACCGGGGTCACGGTCGTGTGAGCGTGTGTATGCATGTGTGTGTGTGTGTGTGTGTGTGTGTGTGTGTGTGTGATGGTCCCGGAGGGGGTGGATGCATGCCTCCGGCTCTTTGTATTAATCTGAACTTGTTGGTGTGTTTAGTGGGGAAGCTGTGTGTTTCTAGTCGCGGAGGCCGAGTTGTCGCCCCGGGTTTGAGGTATACGGAGGCAGAAGAGGGGGTGCATTGTTGGGAGTCCAGCAGGCTTTGTACACCAGCTTTGTACCCCCTCCTGGACTGGACTTTTGCAGAGCAGTGAGGCGAAGTAGACAACGTGTGTCACTGTACAGTTTCCACGATAGACTCCACAAGAGGAGGAAAATCAAGTAAAAAATAAATAAAAAAATAAAAATACAAAAGCCTCTTGCTGAGACGATGAGGGCTGATTGCTTTATATGAACAACAACAACAACAACAAAAAAACCCATCAGGACCAAAAGCCTTGAAAGAAATAGTGGTGTAAAAGAGTTATAGTCCCAATATCACGGCTAAACTGTTAGTTTGAATTTATTTTGACAAGTGCTTTCGGAAACAGGCCAAACAGAGACGTTCAAATAATCGTATGCGTCAGTTTTGATTTATTTGCTTGGCAGCAACATTGAGGTTAATTGTAAATGTAGGGCACAACTGAAGATACAGTAGGTTTAAGTACATCAGTATAGCTGTGGCTGTGCTAATGTGTTGTTTTGCTTTGTCCTATAGGGAGACATTAAGTAGTGAAAACGGCAGATGATTGACTAAATTGTTATAGAGTGGACAGTCAACTCTGTTTCCAGGCAAGTTTAATTAAAATACATACATACACTGAGGATGTGAAATTCATTATGCATCAATAATGTTTAAGCACAAGATCGGCAAAAAAAAAAAAAATTCTAGTGAACGATGAGATGAGAAACTTTTATATATTTGAAAAAAACATTTTGCAAATAATTTGACAGTAAAAACAAAACCAATGTGTACACAAGGTTTATGATGCGATGCTAACCAGCTTTGTTTTTTTTTTCCTTGTGACGCTTAGAATACCACAACCAAGCCACGTGGGAGTCTGGCGTAGCCTCAATGATGCAGAACAGTAAGTTGTTTTTATGTATATTTTGTTTTGAAAACTTTTTGATTACAACCGCAAGTTCTAATGTGGTTGCATGGAAGCAACACCCACTGACATTATGCACTGGTTGTTATAGCGCAATAACTTTAAAAACACTTTAAAGGAGAGGGGGGGAGAGGCAATGTATGTGCAGGCATAAATTTGCATGACTTTGAGGTGTAGGGGAGAAATATTCACAGTTATTTGATGGCCGTTTCATTGCTTTTAATTTATAAAATATTGTATTTTTTTTATTTTTTTGCAATGATAGGTAGGCAAGTTATTATTGAACAAGTTAATCACACGTCGTCCTGCTCCAGAGAGCGAGAGGGAGAGAGAGGGAGAGAATAGAGGGGGTTGGGTTGAGAGGGAGATTTTTGTTTCTGCTTGAGTTGGTATTAAATAATTGCACAGCCGTCTGCATTAGCGTTAGAGCTGGCTGCCAGGCTGCATACAAGATTAGCTGCGTAGAGAAGAGCCCTGCATGAAACATGAGGAACAGCAATAATGTCTTATGTAGATTAGTCCATATTCTTCACGGACAGACAGCATGAACTAGAAAGAAAAGGCTCATATTATAACCGCAGGGCCTCACTGTTAGGTGCAGGCTGAACTCACAGCGGAAGATGAATATTAACAACCATATTGTCGTGGGTGCCAATCAAAAACATGGTAGATGAAGTTGCTTATAGTCCTCTGTGTTTTTAAAGTGGCCCATGAGTTGCATATCTTGTCTTGTTCCTGGTGTGTGTTGAAACAAAAAAGGATAAACATGAAACATTTTCTCTCTTGCTGCTGGACAAGAGGTGTATGACATCTGTGATGAAGGTGTGTGGAATAATTTTATTATATTATTCTCCATATACCTCGATGACGTGTTCTGTGCTGTAAACTGTGAGCATTAGTCCAAATGTGTTTGAATCCAATGTTGGACCACATGACGGTTGGGTTGTTTGATGTGTTAGAGGTGGGATTCATAAGAGAAACACGCAGAAAGTGACTTGTGATGAAAAACAAAAACACAAACAAACAAACCAAAATGCTTTTACAAACTGGTGGCATTAGAGTCTTATTTTATAGGCCGCAGCGCTGTGATTTGCCGCTTGCCAGTTGTCCATTACAGAGATGATGGGGCCTTATCAAAGCTGTGTACAATGCCCGGTGCTCCTGCTTTGCTGCGGATTGATGATAATGGGATGCTCCCCTGGCTTGGCGTGTGATGTCTGGTGCGAATTGCCGAGGAGATATCATTGGGCCCGGCCCTTTGGGTTGTCTAAAGGTCGCGACGGCCTCGGTGGCTTTTGTGCTAATAACTCCTGGGTGTATATGGTGGGGAGCGTCCAAATTGACACCATATGTTTTCCTATTAGTCGACTCGCAATAGAATACAAGGCGCATAATCAGCGCCAGCGGGCGAGATCGACTCTGGGCACTTGAGGGAATTGTGCCATGATTAAGACTTAACCTTCGGAGAGTTAGATTTTATGTGATGTCCTTATCTGACGGTTTTATCGATCCGGAGGATTTATATGATAGTTCTAAATCAGAGGTGATGGAGCAGCTCTGGAGAACCCGCAGAGCAGGACTGTTTAATGCGGGTAGGCCAGTTTACAGAGTAAGAAGTCTATTAATTCCACTTAATCCTGGAATTACCAAAGAGCAGGAGGGATGATAATGGATTTACTATCAATCAGATCCACGCTGGAAGATTATTACACATAGCTCATTTAAACTCAGTTACTCAGTTAAGCAGGTTTGTTTTCACCCAACAGGCCCCTTTGATCATTTATATAAAATACGTTTAAAGCAGAGTCCTATGACATATTTCAGAGTAAAGACGCCTACCGATTGCACACAACAGGACTGCAGTGGCTGTGAGCATTTGTTGTCAAATACAAACAAGGGGGGGAAAAAACTGCATGTCACTTTTAATATGTTAAGAATCCAGGCGCGCCCTCGTTTGTGTGACCGCGCGTAGCCCCCGGCCACCTTAAAACGAAGTCTCCCTCGGAGGGTAAACGAGTAGCGTCCAATTTTGTCTGAGTGATATCCAAATGCAGACAGAAAGGGTCGTTTTATCATGCTACTATTTGTCGTGACGATGCGATTTTCAAAAGCAGAGCGGTGTCATAAAGTGACATGCCTGCCACAAGTGCTCCAACTGATCTTTTCAATTAGCCTCCCATGCATGATCCGAGGCGACTTCCGCCTATTTCCAGAAATTAAGCTCAAACTTGACGTGCAGCTAGCTTTATTTTAAAGACAAATGTCAGGCAGGCTCATCATATTTTCCCCCTCTTCTATATTTGGAGCTTATTTATTGCTAAGGAGCCTCTGCTCCCGGAGTCAATGTACCGGGCGGCAGCGCAGGGGAAGGCAGCGGAGAAACAGAGAGCAGCTCAGGCACTCCGGGGAGTCAGCGCTCCCATTTGGCTTCAGGTTTGCGGGCTTATTCTGTGCTTTAGAGAGATGCCATAGAACAATTTAGGGATAATTTCCAAAAAAGCAATCTTTTTTAGACAAGAACCAATCATAAAAATGGCTATTTTAGAGCTAGTATCCTATGTGGTGCCTGTCTTTTTGATGCGCAATTATTGTGTTTTGGAGGACTATCGTCGATTTAACGTCACTTTCCAAAAAGTGATGCTTTTGAATGAAAGCTAATTTAACACTATTTCAGGTATAGTGTTTAATGTGATTGTCGGCGCTGCTGGTTTTTATTTTGAGGATAGTTTATGAGTGAGGTGCTGGTCTTGGTGATGCGCAGCTGTACAGGAGGGGATGGATAACGGTGCGAATGTTTTAATACCGAAGTTTGCCGGTTTGAGAAAAGGTTGGTTGAGTTTCCTTGGGGGAAAAGACCGACTGAGGTTTTAATTTGTTATTAGAAAATAACATATTGGGATGTTTTGGTTTAGTTTATGTGAGGCTATTGTCGTTTAATCCATGTTCTGCATGTGTCACTGAATAACTGCGCAGTGTTTTGTCTTCAGATGGGAATGCGTCGAGCGGTGTAACAGTTTCTTAAAACTATTGTTTTAACTGTGCACTTCGATTTTAAAATACTTTTTAGAAGCATATGACAGTTCATAAAATTTTTTTGAAGTAAAATGCAATGAACCTTCTGTGCTTCTGTCTTCATATTTCATCTATAACTCGGTTATCATGAACGCTTCTACCATTCTCCTCTCCATTAACTGAAAATCATTTGCTTCATCACATATGTTTTAATTGCAGTTTTAAAACGATGTGATGATTCCGATGCTTTTGTCTCCATGTAGGTCACAGTGGCGTAAACCAGCTTGGTGGTGTGTTTGTTAATGGTAGACCGCTGCCGGATTCCACCAGGCAGAAAATAGTTGAACTTGCTCACAGTGGTGCTCGACCCTGCGACATCTCCAGGATACTGCAGGTGACAATCACACTCCTTTTTTTAACAGAAAACAGGTGTATACAGACTTTGTTTTCAATGGATACAAACTACTTTTTAAAAATAAAATATATAAGACATAACGGTATGATTTTCACATTAAATCCATGTTTCCTGTAGCCTAAATGTTGCATTTTATAATTGTTTTTAAGTCAGTAAATGTGCTATTTACCAGTCACATAATTCCTTTTATGGAAATGTAATAAGGCCGACAAAAAGGAAAGTAATCTGCCTGCTCTTATAAAGAATAAATCTATTGTAAGAAATGCCTAATATACCATTCAAGGCATATTTTTTGTTTTTATAGACCCATGATGAAGTCCAAGTGCTGGACAGTGAAAAGGTGATAATTATTTGATGCCATCTTAGAAATTCCGTTAATAGTCGTAAATAATGTATGTGAATTGTGTCTTTTGTTTTCTATACAGGTATCCAACGGCTGTGTGAGCAAGATCCTGGGCAGATATTATGAAACTGGCTCCATAAGGCCGAGAGCAATAGGCGGCAGCAAGCCCAGGGTCGCCACTCCAGAGGTGGTCGCAAAAATCGCGCAGTACAAGCGGGAGTGCCCGTCTATCTTTGCGTGGGAGATCCGTGACAGACTTCTGTCGGAGGGGATCTGCACCAACGACAATATACCCAGTGTAAGTGTAAGGACTGTAAGTTATGTGCATGATTTAATTTGCCACATGAAATGATTTTTTTTCTCATGCAGTGGAGGAAAAGGAGATGGGCAACCAACCATTCAGTCTTATTAAATACACTGCGTGTGTGTGGGGGGCTCGCATTACTGCATATGTGATCACCCAAATATACAGTCAATTAGAAGGAGCGCATTGTCCATTTGTGCGCTTTGCAGGAACATCTTCCTGTGCAGATATGTTATGATTACAAGGTGTGTGTGCTGCTGTGAACCCGCTGCACACCCACACCTTTATGCCCTCATACAGAAAACACTGATGCGGCGCTCCATCTAATCCTTACTTTTATCATATGAAATTTGTCATTCAGGTGTCATCGATAAACAGAGTCCTCCGCAACCTGGCTAGTGAAAAGCAACAGATGGGCGCAGATGGCATGTATGACAAGCTGAGAATGCTCAACGGTCAGACAGGAACTTGGGGGACCCGGCCCGGCTGGTACCCCGGAACATCAGTGCCAGGGCAGCCCAACCAAGGTGAGCCTCATTATCACACAGTGGCAATAAAGACACCTTGACGCATGCACGGTTGTAAGGTTGTATCAAAGAAGAATACAAGTAAGCGGTCTAGGTCTGATTTGGTTTCTCAGGCTCGGTAACATTTATGGTCAGTCACCCAAAATGATTTGCCTTGCATAGTCTCTGTTTGAAGGTAGATGCGTTAGGATTACTGTGAACTCCACAGAGGTCACCATATTGTCATATGAATAGTTCTACAGCTTACTATTCCAGTGGTTCCGGTTCAGGGCTCTGTTTGCAGGAAGGTATTGTATTGCTTTGATGCCCTGAACAAGACCCCCAATTAAGACTAGTCGATTGGAGGAAGCTATAGGCCATGTATGCAGTCTGAATGCCTCCACTGTCCCAGACATGGATGTGCGTGACAGCGGCTTGTCCTTTCAGCAGAGGTGTCCATCCAACAGCCTGCATTTTCCTCCCCTCCCGATGGGGAGGCAGAACCGGGGAGCTGTGTGCGGGGATATTAGTACAAAGGAATGTTTTCCTTCACACGCAATGATTGGTTATGGGAACGGTCCGCACCACGTGTAATTGCTCATTAGAGAGGGCTTTGTCTCTCATTATGGCAACATGCAGGAGTGTGGAGATGGTAAGGCTGCTGTGGAAATATTCCACTTCAGAGGGTTTCCTGTCGGCCTACTGCAGGCCAAACACTGAGCAGACTTTCTTATTGAAACACCACCTTTTACGTTTGCTTTGCCAGTATTACGATGAAGCATTGTGTCCGATTTATATGCATGAGAAAGGGGAAATGCAAGTGCTAGAATTCAGTAGCAAATAATAATTTGCATTTGTTTGATGACCATCTGCACACGTGGGGCTGTTATCGACAAGCAGTAAAGCGGAAACGATCATATTAACAGCTAAAATGATTAACTTAATTTTGGAATCATAATAACTTATTATTTTTACATAATAATATCCATCTTATTAAGTTTTAGTGTGGTTGCCATTGGTACAGTCTGTCATAACACATTAGATTAATTATTATTGATTCTTAATAAAAACTAATATTTAATCATCATTATTAGCCTGTATACGATTACATGAATTGTTATATTAATTATTATAAAAACAGAAATAATAATAATAATGATGATAAGTTCTTTATTGTGTTAATGTTGTTTAATTCAAGTATTTAAGTAAATCAGTTATCTCAGGGGAACGAAAATATGTTTTCCATCCGACAGCCGAGTAAGCAGATATAATGGCTACAAGGAGAGTGACAGGGCCTCAAAAGAAGACAACTCTATCCAAAAAAGAACGAATAAAACTCCTCACCGATTTTGTCTTTTATCTCTTTCTCCTCCTCACTCGCTGGCTATATGGCTCTAAATCCCGTCTATAGGATTTAGTCTCTCACTTTCTCTTTCAGTTCTAAGCGGTTTCTCAAGAGTGTTTTGATCCGGTCTCAGCAGCTGAAAGGTGCCGCAATTGGTTCGGTATCTTTTTTTTTTTTTTTTTTTTTTGCTGCTTTTCCGCCTCACTGGCTGAGACATCGTGATACTAAAGAATGAGTTTATTTCCCAGCGCTTTTATAAAGAAAACAAATCCCATCCTAGCGTCAGTGGGTCTGGCAGACGGATAATAGCTGCACATTCACTCCTTTTTATGGATTATCCAGAGTGAAGAAACAAATAGCGTGGATACAAACTATTGGCCTATAGAAGAATACTTTTGTCTATTTTGCAGCAAGGGAAATTGTCAAGAAACATGTCGCATCAGGTTTCCTCCAGTGAACCAGTGAATATGTTTTCAGGCCTGCAGAAAGGCATGTAAAATTCCCTTGCAGCAGAACTGTGAGCAAACGTGCGACCTGCTTGAATTCACATGGAACCGCGTTTTTAAATAAATTCTAACTGCTACATCTTTCACACAAGACAACTTCAGTTTGACAAAATGAAGTTTGCATTTTTCTGGGTGTGCATGTAGCCTACACGTTTGCTCTCTAGAGGGCACGGCATGCCTTGCGCATGGCTACGTAGGCAGCTCTGCACCTGTTCCATCCTTGCGACAACCTCGTGTCCTTGAGCAAGGCACTAATCACTACAGCTATATAAAAACATGCACAAAATGTGCATACAAAAAGCTGAAATGCCCCTTCACGAGTTCAACCCATGGCTCCAGACAGACATCAGTGAGATATTACATAAACCACCCCTCTATCAACGCACCCCTGCTTAATTTCGCATTAACTTCTCGGTGTGATAATGATGTCCAACAACAAGACAGACATTAGTCGATAAGCCTCGCCATGCAACTGAAGGGGCAGTGAATAGATTGGCCTTATTTTGGTTGTTCAGGGGGTTGCATGCTCTCTCCTCACTCATTTGTTTCCAATTGAAGACAGAAATCCTGACTGGCGTGTAGCTGGCCGGGGGACGTGATTAATGATGGTAGTGGATAAGGGTTAACACACTGGACTCAAAGCTCTGTTGACTGGGATCCTCGTGCGCACAATACCAAAGTACTATAGCCTGCGCGCCTCCACAGAGAGAGGATCCTTTTGTCATCTCCTCCAATAGCCCCCCTCCCATATATTACACCCACCGAGGGCTCACTACTCGTCCCTGGCTGTGTCCATAGTTTAATGGTTTCCCTTACTCCTGAAGGCATTGTGTCATTCTGAAAAGCGTCTTCTCCTATTCAAAAGTTGGTGGTCACCTCAATGGCTATACCAACGCCCATATGGGAACGACCATTGAGGCACTGCTCTGCCCTAAAAAGGGGGCTAGAGAGTTTGGGGTTTTAATACATTTCATAGGCTCTGAAAAGAGGCTCGCCACATCTTGTCACATTTCTCTTAACCTTTTGAGAACACACGCCATTGTTGGGAAGCGGTAAGTATGCAGAGCCTTTCCCTCGCCAGCATGTTTTTCCCACAATATTTTACAAACACTTTTAACCGCGAAGCCTTTTTCATATTGTTCCTTTTCATGCAGGCAGTAATCTGGCAACATTAAGAAGAAATTGCAATCATTCCTCTGATTTTGAATGAAATCAACCATGATAGGGGCTTTAATTAATGATGTTACACCGCGGTCTGTACAATTAGCTGTAGGTTGATACAACAGGAGACCCGATAATTAATTATTCAATTAGGTTAACTGAATATATATTTCCATTATGTTTTTTTTTTTTTGCAGACGGCTGCCAACAACAAGACGGTGCAGGAGAAAACACAAACTCCATCAGCTCGAACGGGGAGGATTCAGAGGAGACACAGATGCGACTGCAGCTGAAGAGGAAACTACAGAGAAATCGCACGTCCTTCACACAGGAGCAAATTGAAGCTCTGGAAAAAGGTCGACCAATCAGTGAATCCTTTATTTATATCTGCCATATTGGATTTTTGTTCTTTTACAAAGTGTGTAATTGGTATTAGTAAAAAAACACGTTCCTGATTGTCTTTGGTGAATTCAGACAGAAAAGAAACAAAAGGGTTTATTATATCAAACGAATAGCATGCCTAATATCTGTCAGACATGGCACATAGCTCTACTTGATGAACTAGTTTTTGGCCTTTAACATACATTTATTCAACTAATAGCCCTGCAAAAAATGAACTACCCTCGACCTAATTTATTACTTATTTACTGACACTTTTGCTGTGCGATTTCGTGCATTACAGAATTTGAAAGAACTCACTATCCAGATGTTTTCGCGCGAGAGAGACTAGCAGCGAAAATCGACCTGCCCGAAGCAAGAATACAAGTGAGTGTTCAGAACTTTGTACATCAGATGGGTGAAAATTTTTGCTAGTTTCCCATTGGAAAAAAAATGCATGTAAGAGAACTAATAGAAGCTTTCATTGCAGGTATGGTTCTCAAACAGAAGAGCAAAGTGGAGGCGAGAGGAGAAGCTGCGGAACCAGCGCCGGCAGGCCAACAACTCCTCCAGTCACATTCCCATCAGCAGCAGCTTTAGCACCAGCGTCTACCAGGCCATCCCACAGCCCACTACACCGGGTAGGTCCACCACATCTGGGGTAATACTTACAGGATACCCCACCCCTTAAAATAATATCAATATTTGATATGAAAATAGAATTCGTCAACTATTGTGTTGCACAAATGCTGCGCTGCCTTACACGAATTAGTTACACTAGTCATATGCATTGCAATATGACTATAATAATGTAAGTAACAATACATTTAACTGTCCATGGGTTCAAGTCAGACAGGATCCATGTGAAATATTACTAAATGTTATTATGTGACAGATGCGGATTCATATAAAAGCCTCGATGGCTGTGCGCTCTAGTTCACGTGCAGAAGCACCGGTGGTTTTCCTTTTGATGGATGATTGAGCAAAACTTCTCAGCTGACTATCTGCGTAATTACCGAATCAGGCAGGAGGCCACACCGGCAGAGCTGAAGCTCATGCTCACAAGTCAATCACCTGAGACACACTGTACAGTATCTGTCCGGGCCTATCAGCCTGTCAAATAAGGCGTCACCTCACGCACGCACTACTTAACGCCAATGAGACGCTCTCACACTGGATGACTGTGTGAGATTTCAGCGGGGTTTTAACCACATTTTCATTTTTTCATTTCCAGTGTCTTTCACCTCGGGGTCCATGCTGGGTAGACCTGACTCTGCACTTACAAACACCTACAGTGCGCTGCCCCCCATGCCCAGCTTCACCATGGCAAACAATCTACCTATGCAAGTAAGTAAAAGACCATAATGCTCAATAGTCAACAATGTTTAAAGATATACCTTTTATGTAATATTTTATGATGGTATGATTGTAAGAGTGGAATCAAACACACTGTGAGTAATTTAAATTGTTTCCTGGCCAAACAAAACACCTTCCTTAAAATCTTATTTTTAATTAAAGTATAGCTTTTTTTCAGAGAATTAGAACTAAAATGATAAATAAAATGAAATCAAGACACATCTGCCTGTGAAAGCTTACAGTATTACAGACTACAACTATGGTTGGCTAAGCTAATGTAACATTCTCTCCCCATCTATAGCCCAGCCAGACCTCCTCTTATTCCTGCATGCTGCCTACCAGTCCGCCTGTGAACGGGCGAAGCTACGACACATACACGCCCCCTCATATGCAGGCACATATGAACAGCCAATCAATGACCACTTCTGGTACCACCTCAACAGGTAGGCAGAAAGTTCATTGTTTACCAACATGCTTGGGAATTAATCATAACAAACTCACTCGTGCACTCATTGAAATATCTGCCACCTTTCCTGTAATTTGGGGGTACTACATAGCCATCTTTGACTCATGATCTTGTTGCTGCAACTTTTCCTCTTCCTTTCCGAATCTTCATCCTTTAAATGTCTTCGGATCAATATCTCTACATTCCATATCATTTCCTTCTGCAGTTGCATGAATGAAGCTCATTTCATCACCGCTCTACGCCATCATGTCAATCCCACTACTCCAGCCCATAGTTTAGTTCCACCCCATTAGGATGCTGTTACTGAGAGCCATATATACCGGTTATAGTCATGAAGAGTTAATCATGCATAACCACATTTCCTCTGTGCTAAATTGCTAATTAATTTGATTCATTTGTTGTTGTACTCTCTCTATTTAAATGCCATTGCCAAAGCCTCAATTTATCGAGCTTGCAAGCCTTTTACTGTGCAACCATGTGCAGAGCATTGCGACTCACTGCAGCTCTACTGCTCGTCTACCTATTTGCAGGTGTTTAAAGCACAATGCTCTGTGCTATAAGGCTAACTAGTGTTAGCTGTCACACTAACTGTGCACCACTCATCTAATTTAGCATGTTGACTTCTGAGGCTTTTTTTTTTGTTTTGTTTTGTTTAGATTTTTTACTGACGTCTTTTCTCTTCTTGTCTCTGCAGGACTCATCTCTCCTGGAGTGTCTGTCCCTGTCCAAGTCCCAGGGAGCGAGCCTGACATGTCTCAGTACTGGTCAAGACTACAGTAGAGAGAAGAGCTACTTCACCCTGTAACCACCCACTCCACCATCGCCCTCCGGCAGTGCTCCTCACACATACACGGCACAGGAGAGTAGAGAAGGCGAGAGGGGGTTGAGAAGAGGCAAAGGACAGGAGAGGAGGAGGAGGAAAGAAGGAAAGAAAGAAAGAAAGAGAGAGAGAGAGACTCTGGGATAGCCTTGGAACGTCTGGGCTTTGTTTTTCCAGCGGGACTGTGTGCTGTTCTGTAGCTCTAGGCACATTCAAACGAGGACTTGGAAGAGAGAACGATGATGGAAAGACCGAAAAAAATGGACCTCTGTAAAGTGACCGGTGTTAAAATTTTTATGGAACAAAAACTTATGTTTTTTTTCTATTTCCAACTTCAGTCATTGTTTCCTTTTTTTTCTGGTGTGTTAGTAAATGGCCATTTGTATGTTAATATGAAAAACCAAGATCAAGTACTGATAGATGGACTGCTAGAAAACCATGTTGGTCTTGCGTTTGTTTGAGAGAGGAGAACCTGAGAGATTCTGCCATGACTATCTTTTAATCTGCTTATATCGAGACTTTCTACCAGCCTTTGCATGGTCTCTGGACGCTGTTGCATATCATTAAAGAAGAAAAAGCTGGAGGGAAGACTCTTACTGTGTCAAAAAACAACTATTTATTGGTCTTATTTCTTAAAAATGGATATTTAGCAGAGGAAGGTCAAACTTGGTCCACCCACTGAGGCTGTGGTCTTGACTCCTCTGACATGGGCCTGCATTTGCTGGCTTTCTAAATATGGATCACTATCAACAGCTCAAAGAGTGCAAAGACGGTGTGACACGCAACACAACTTGGACCTCTTGCTTCGGTGGTTGGATTGACTCTAGATTACCACGAAGAACGTTAAATGTGGAAAACAGGTGTAAAAGAAAACCTGTAGTCTGTAAATGGTAGACTGCGTCTTCGATATAATCCAGTTTGTTTATGTCAAAATGTAAAGTACTTGTCTTCCCTAGAAATCTTCCAGAAAGATTTCTCCAATAAAAGTTGATTTCATTTATATCCCCGAGAATATTCTATAAATGTTCCATGCATCATGAAATACATTTCTTTAGGGTCAGGTACAATTTGTCTCTTAGGTATAGTTGTATTATAGTGTCCTATGGTCAAAAAAAAAAATTGTGCAACTAGAAATATTTAATTACTATAATTATGATTAAACATTGCTTGACAGAGTTTTAAACTTAAGTGTTTGGCAGTTGTTTACAAGTACATATCAGATTTAATCATTGTTGATTGTAAAACAGACCAAAGCCTTTGTATTTCATCTAGTACACAGTGTTTTTTTTAAAGATATTAGTCTTGTGTTGCAAAATTTTGTAAACACATTCTGTTCTATTACATTGGCTTCGAGTTCGTAAGACTGCAGTCGAACCCCGCAGTCCTTATTTATAATTGAAGACCATGGGAGGGTTTTTCTAGCATCATCTGTCATGCTCTTTTGAGTTTTGCTTTTTTTTTTTTCAGTGTGTACATAGAACATGGACACACACTGGGTTTACGTCTGAGCAATGCTTCTGAGATGAAACGTCTACACGCTGTCTCTTAAATATTTCAATTTAATTTTATTTAAAATGGAGCTTTCTAAATGTATTTTGTGAAAACTATAAAACATTTTGTACAGTAAAATTGTGTCTTAAAGAAAGCCTTTTTGCCTGTTCAATGCTGTGTCTTATACAATGTCAATGTTTACTGGGCCAAGTAGACACACTTCCAAAACGTTGACATAATGCATCATAGCTGCAAATTTAAACAGATCTAATGCTGACAAATGCCAGTACAAGGGCTTGTAATACACACACAACACCTCCAATTCCCACCAAACAAAGGTGTCCACAATAACAAACCTCTCTTGATGTATGGGCTGAACCAAGTCGACACAGACCACACAGCACACCACCACCACACAATGAGAAAGGTCAAGCAATTCACCATCACTGGCTCTTGTAGCAGAGTTACGATGGTATGAAAAAAAAAGTACAGAACCAATGAGGAGGAGGGAGCAGAGAAGAGAGGGAAAAAAAGTCATGGAATAAAGCAGTCAGTGCCTAGAGCGAGGCAAAGGAGCGATTGTGTGGCAGAGTGAGTTATTTTGCTTCACTTGCTGCCTCAGCGGGGGAGGGGGTTGTGTATGTGTGTGGATTTGAGGGGGTGTGTTAGAAAGAGAGAGAGAGCATCTAAAAGGAAAGGATGTCCAGGAGAGAGAGAGGTCAGGTAACATTCACACAGCATGTAACAGCACAAAATATCTTGCTAAAATTGATTAATTTAATTTACACGTCTCACTCAATATTTAATAGTCCAATCAGAACTTTGAGGATTGGAGGTTAATCAGATTTTTAAGGGTTTTTTTTTTTCTTCTGGGGATAATGCAATTTCTCTATTCATTTAATCCAGTTTATCACACAGACTGAGGAATACTGCTTTGATAGTATGGGGAGGGGAAGAGAGAACAGGTTAGGTGACTGCGCTGAGACAGAGGAGGAACATTAATAATTACAGAGAGGGAATGAATGAGAGATTCAAAATGCAAGAAAGACTGCAATTAGTGGAAGTATAAATAATACACAGCTTCAGGATAAAAAGGTTTATATGTAATTCTTGCTCGGAACAAAGTCAGGCAATATAAGTTTCTGTACAAGTTCCTGAGAACTTTGTAGTCTTTGATCTGTTTTTTAATGAGACACAACAATTCTGACCTGGAAATCTGAATCTGAATTTCCATGGCAGCGAACAGAAGCTGACACTCTCCTATTTAGTATCTGCAGTTAAATTCTGTGCTGTGTCTGTGAGTGTGTGCTTTAAGAAAACATGAAGTTACATTTCCCTCATCATTGTAAATACAATAATAGTCTAGCTTTGTGCATTTGACAGATATGGTAACATCATTATCTAAACTGTAACACAACATGTCTGAAGACAGGTCTGCTTTATTAAACCATAATTGGCAGAGATATCCAATGAGGTAAAAATGTATTGTCCTAAATTGTGTTACCTGAATAGTGCTGCGATGTGACGGCCATTCAATAATAGCACCCGTAAGACCTCAGCTAAAGCTACTGAAGGAAAACATCTATGGCTTTGGTTGGGAATCAATAGGACATGAGCAGCAGCTGCCAAGACACGATTATAAAAGCATATTCTCTACACTCAGTCCCATGGCTTTCTTTTTTGCTAAAGGCTAAGTGAGGCTTTCAAGAAGTAGGTCCTCTGAAATATGCCAACAGCACAGTTGTTGTGAGTGTTCATCTTATGTGTTACTGTTGCAGATTTCATTAAGATAAATAAATTATTTAACAAAAAAAGAAAATGCTTTATATGTAATACTGACATATATTTTTCTCCAGGTTTAACTACTTTATGATATGTTATAAAACACATAACACAATAACATGTTATAAACCATTACTGAAATGTGAGCAATAAAAAAGAAACATTAAGAAGGAAGCTGACAAAGAACTCCAAAACAAAACATTATTATGTCTGGGTTGTCCTAAGAACAGTGATGTTCCTACTTTGGGTGAGGTGAGGGGGATAAAAACATCTATGGAGCCACATGTGATCATTTGTTTTAAAAAGCCCACTGAACAGGGGAGAATACCGCATTCTCGACCTGATTGTGAAGATCCAGTTATTGTTATTGTGTTCAAAGGCTTAAATTAATTGAGATTTCCTGGTACCCTGAATTACTTATTCATACTCATTACAGAAGAATGTGTGGCTAATCATAACTCTCATCACTGTCTAACCATGTACAACTAACTTTATCTGAGGGCAGAACACTGACAAATCCACTGTCAATCATTTATAAGAAGTCATATTTTAAATGTTTATTTTTTTAAAATTTGCACAGCTACATGTTTAATATATGTAAATAGAATGTGCATAAAGACGACCCTTGGTTGAATGTGAGCACTGAGACTAGCATCAGTTCACTAAATTCTAAATGTACTCTATGCACTCGTAATGTGCATAGAAGAAACTGACATTATAAAACTTTGTTGGTGGTTTTAAAACTTAAAAAATTATCCACTTCCTGAACAAAAAGTGAATCAGCACCATGGTGACATGGAAAGTGTAGAAAACAGACATACCAGTAGCATGGCAACATAAACAAATGCCAAAATGAATTTCTTCTATTTTAATCAACCTTAAAAGTGTACCCTGAATACGTCAGCTCTTCGACAACAATAACTTGGAAAACAGTTTTTATCTTGACAACACAAGCTTTCGTTCACCTGTGTAAGTGACCTGTGTATGTCATCTCTCTCTCTCATACACCCCATGTAAGAGCACTCCATTCATGCATGAAACTGTCAGGTAACACTACCCTCTCCCAACACGTGTTACCAATACTGCCAGTTTTCACAGGCAAAAATATTCAAAGTGGCATCAGCAGCAGACAGAGGAAAACAAAAATGAAACATTTAATTTTTCATGTTGTTTTTTCTCTGTTTCTCCATGTCACCATTTGACCTAATTTGTTCTTTTGGGCTTGTCATGGCAAAGCAGCTCATCCAGCAAACATGCCTGATGAGGTGTGAAGCCTGCACCCAAAATCCAGCTCTCCTACCCTCTGCCCACATTCCTGCTCAGCTCTCCAGCTTACTGGAGGTTGACGTCACTCAGTGGCACAGTCTTAGGGTCAGATGGAGGCATCCCTATTCAAACCTGAAACCAGTGAGGCAGATCAGAGATCAGTCATTCATAACATGCTTACTTTACATCCTCTCGCAGTCTCACAGGTAGTCAACTTTCCCTTATTGTTTCACTTTCTCTCCCCCCTGCCTTTCCTGTCTCCCTCTACTGTACTGTCAAAAATAAAGCAAAATGCCCCCCAAATTTTCTTTTATTTAACTAAACAAAAGCACATTTCATTGCATTATCCAAGAAAATAAACTATTATTGTACACAGTGGAGCTAGGCAGAAGCCCAGAGGTTGGGAGAACACAGTTAAATTATTTAATGTTTGCCAAGACTAAACAACATTTCATGATTACACTTTACTTGTAATCAAAATCCCCAGAGGCAGAGGAAAACAAAAAAACAAACAAAATGTACCAAATCTTAAATAATTCCTCCATCTTGTATTTTAATTGGGTCAAGTACTAGTCACCCTGCCAATCATATACCTTCATATAACATTTTGAAATACCACAGGGCTCACATTTTAGCAACTTACAGTGGGAAAAAAATTCACCCAAACTGTGGGTATAAAAACTTGGCCATAAGTTAAATGAACTTCTCATGACGCTTGGAATGTGCAAATATCAGCCGTCAGAGTAAGAAATAACACATAGATGGTACTGTAGGTTTATTTAAAAAAGGACTTATATAATGAAATGTGTCCGTTATGAGACGAGGTACTGTGGATGTTTAGATCTTCACCACTGGCTGGGACAGTTGGCAGGTGGTAATGGCTGGCAGGGTTATCGTGGTTGACATTATGTGGGCGAGGGAACAACCTGGTCACCACGGTAAACAGAGACAACACTACGGCGTTCCAGGTGTTGGTTGCCTGTGGCAACTGTGTGGGAGCTCTAGAAGTCCAGGTGTTTGTTGCCGGAAGTGCCGGAGCCACAGGCTGAAGCCATCGTGGCCACTCCTGCCAGCTCCCCCCTGCTCACACGACTCACCGTCTCAGACAAGTCTGGAGGCAAATGCAGTCTCTACAGAAATCAGAGCAAGAGGGGTGGGGGTGGGGGTGGGGGTAGAAAGGTAGAGTATTAGATCATATGGAGAAAAAAGAAAGCACTACAGTGGATCAACATACAGTAGATGGTACACTTCTGTGATGTTTATTCACAGAGAGCCATGTTGGGTTGAAATTGCATTAGATGCTTCAGCACTCCCCTCAGCACTGGCAGCGTGGAGTAAACCTGCTAGCGTGCTGCTGAATGCTTGAGAGAGCTTTAGGTCTGTTACAGCTCACAGGGAATGTGTGTGTGCGTGATGTAGGGGTGTTTTAAGAAGTTGTGTATGGGACACAACAACATGCATTTATGAGGTGAGGTAAGAGAAGGTATACTTGTGTTGATTGATTTACAGCTAATACCAGAGTCATTAGAATCAAGTCTTTTAGCTGTTTCATAGTAAAGCTTATCTATGGAGCAGCCCTGGGCCAGCTCAAAGCACAAAGACGCTAAGAGGTTAATGAGGGCCACTCATGTAAAGCCCCCTAACACCAACACGTTAACTACTATAAAGCTTAAGAGCTCTGCTCTGCTCTCTCCACAAGCCGCAAGAAAGGCCGCCAATAGCACTCCATGAACAAAGTCTTGAAGAGGTGCTGAGAGCGTGAGAGGAGGTGAAGTATCTCCAGAGTCAAGTGTGCGGCGGATAATGGTGTTGAGGGGCATGTTGCTCGAGTGTCTATCGAGGAAGTTAAATCAGAATACAGGCATCCCGGGTACAAGAGAAACCCTGTAATTTTCCCCTGAAAGAACATGCCATGACATCTGAAACCCACTGGTCAAAGCCTGCGCTGGCACCCCACCCCGGGCCCTCTAAACCTTCCTTGCCTGCCACATCCTTACCCCCTCCAGACATATAGCTTTAGGAGAGCCCTTCCACTCCCACAGATACTTATCTTTTTCTTAATGACTAGGTGTTTGGGTACAGGGTTTAACAGCGTCATTACTAAGAGATAATTCAGGACTACGCAACACTCTACCCCTCTAGGGTAGAGTACTTCCTCCCTTTGTTTAATACTGTTCTTTTTTTCTTTTAGCAGCATTGAAACACCTGAGTCTGCAAAATGTTTTAATATATTGCTGATGTTCATGTCTGATATGAAGCCTTGTGCTCCTGCTACTGTGGCTAACAGGTCAGAGGCATGTCAAGTGGTCTCTTCTTCTGTTGAACACATTGCCTTTGTGTGTGTCAGAGGACCGTTTGTCAGAGAAGCAGAGGAAACAAGAGGAGTAGTCTTCACGTAGCCCTGCAGATAATCTGGTGCAGGTGAGCACTGAGACATTGTGAAGGACCTATAATTTAATGTAAGATGGTAAAGGTAAGGTTACAAAGGACTTAGAGACGCATTGGCGGAAGATTCCCACTGGGAGAAAAGACAAGAGATAAATAATAAGCATAAACTAATTCTTGTGACACCACAAGAAGAATGATCAAGTTGTTAGAAAAATACATATGATAAATTTGTTCTCTCAGTATGCATCTCTCTCTCTCTCTCTCTCTCTCTCTCTCTCTCTCTCTCTCTCTCTCTCTCTCTCTCACACACACACACAACAAAACATCCATGCAAACTCATGTATTGGCCTTGAGGGGGCCTCCAGAAGCGCTGCTCTGCTTCCATCCCTGCCAAACCTCACCTGTGTAACCTTTCGTGTCTTCAGCTCACTCAAGTGTGATTGAAAAAGAAAAACAATGCATTGATCAAGCCTGGACTCAGTCCTGCTTAACGCACTGCAGCGGAAACACGGTAGAGAGAGGGGTAGGAGAAAAATCAATCACATATACATCATCCTCAGTGGGTGAGTAAAAAAAAAAAAAAAAGACATCACACCGTTGTCTGGCTGTCACGCACCCACGGGCCAGGCTACACCGTGTCTGTTTGGCTCTGGGCTCTGTGAACCCACTGAGCATGTGCAGAGCGAAGGTCAAAGCAATCCAGAAGTGCAGCTCAGCTCCTCTAACCTTTGAGTTCAGGGGCAGATGAGAACAATCAATAGTAACATCAAAGTTAGAGGGAGGAGCAGACAAAACCAATCGATCAGTTTGACTCACACAGGGAAAAGAGAGTCTGGTAACAGTCAGGAACCAACCCGCACAACAGTGACAGCCAATATTAGAACTGATAACTGTTATTGGTTTTCAGGGCTTACTTTATATTCAGTTCCCCTCCACATAAACTGATTTCATATCACTATCAATGCAAGTTAACTGGATGAGGACAATCCAAGATAAAGAATTTAATTCATTTTCACCCTTATTTTGAAATTTAGACTCAAATATGATGCAAGTGCAGCACACTTATTTTAGCAGTGATAGGCCAACTGTGGGGCTGCCATGAACATTTGCATTGACACAAAATGAATGGAGGTCAGTGTAGGACTTAGACAGACACAACCAGGGAGGCTCTGAGTCTGCTTCCCTACGACCTGCACACTCCATGATGTAAACAAGGACATCCGGAAAACCCTCAGAGGCATAGTGGGGTGTATGTGTGTGTGAAGTCTTTCTCTGCTGCCTGGCAACCTTCACGAGGGTGGAGAAAGAGTAGAAAAAATAAATAAGGGAGGGTGGATGGGAGTGGATGGCGGGAAAACAGACCATTGGCTGTGGTGCACTGGTGGAGGGGTAAGGGTGGGAGGGGTTGTGAAAATAGATGTGTGCCACAATGTTAGTGCAAAGCAAGAGTTGTGATGTCAGTGTTCCCTCCCTGGTGGCGGGCAAGGGTAAAGGTCTGTGGTTCAGCTCCGCTCCACAGCCAGAGGGGCTGGGGCCATGCTGGCAACAGGGTGAGGGGTGACAAAGCTCCAAACGAGCGCTAAGCACTTGAAATGAGCCCTCAGGGCCGGCCCACGGACTAGCTTTGCCTAAGAGGGTTACTAATATCACTCCACAATGGACAATTCCCTTCGGCTTACTAAACACCCCAAAGACCCGGTTTTTAAGGAAAATGGCATTTCATGCAGCTTGTAACTGGTTGTTCACAATCTCCACATTGTTGTTTGTGGATATCACATCAGTGTTTTATGCCTCAGAAAAGTAACCAAATCAGTTTTTAAGGTTTTTGTCATGTTTTGGTTATGAATACAACAATGTTATGTAAGCGCATAATATTCCAAGATCCAAATGGACAGATTTTTCCAAAGGAAAAGCCTAAACAGGACCTACTCACACAAAGCAGCACCATCAAAGGCATTCCACTGGTGGTAACGGCTTGCTAATGACTAGAGTATTAGGTGCTAATTTAACGAGTAATTTCTTCCATAGGGTTTTAGCCACACTTTCAAATGGCCCGTGTCACTGTACAGCTTAGAACTATGGGAAACCCAACACCTTGTTGGAACACATGATGACTGGTCTGGCTGTTCCAATCAGATTAGCCGATGCTGGAACATGCTTATGGAAGTGACACAATATTAATCATAAACACCTACTTAACACAATCATTGTTGTAATTTGGTCAGCATATTATAAACTATTAAATCAGCGAAATGAGAGAAACTGAAGCTGAAGTCATTACAATCACAGAAAAAATGTCGCCCAAGCAATATGGCTATATGCTGTCATTCAAGAATAAGAAATTCCAGTTATTGTATTCATGTAGACAAACACAATGTATTTTTAAAAATATAGTTTGACTAGATTTATATAGCAAGTCCAGTATTCATGGACAGTGGTCACATTAGAGGTGATACCTTTTGCCAATTCCATTTCCCTGAGCCACACAGCTGCAGTGCAGCCACTGTAAACTAATGTGTACATCTGTGCATGACACCAGGTCAATGTCCTCCATTTCCAGTCCCGTTTCTACAACCAGCCAAGGGTCAAAATGGTAGCAGAACAAAATTGGTAGAAATTTCCCAGACTTGCTGGTCTATCCAGTCACTAAACCAAGCTAAATCACCTCCCAGGGCCGTAATCCCTCACCTCTAAAGTTACACTTCATTGTGTGGGAAATCACTTGCTGGACCTATAGGAACTAGTATTAACTTCAGCACACCAAAACCCACATAATGAGGTGATGTGCTTTTCTATTGGAGAAGCAAACTATCATCACATTCACGCTGCAAATTTCAGAGAATACTTCCGCTACCTTGCCAGAAAAAAAAAAGCAGAAATAACCCAGCATGAATCCCATCACTTTGGTAATTCTATCCCACCTACACCTAACAAAAGCAGAGAAGAAGCTCTTCCTTCCTCTTCTTCTGTGGTAACAAAGAGTGGAACACGATCCCTGACCTTGCCCTAAGAATAGGGAAAGTTTTTATCCCTCGACTTTTTCATTTTTAGAGAAATTCTTTGTTATTTCATTCATTGTCCTCATTGTTTGTCACTTTTGTGATTATTTTTTGTCAAATAAATGTCAACACATTTATTTTTTGTCAGGGCATTTTGGACCTTCTCCCTGTAGCCCTCGCTATTAATAGCTTGTAATGTTGGTAATTAAGGAAGTATTAAGTATAACATAACATGTAAGGTAAGCTTAAATGTTTTGTTAGTAAAAGACTGGCATAAAAAGAGTACAATAGAGGCAGGAGAAGAAACAAATGTAAACGACACTGGAGCTCATCTCGAGTTTCTTTTTGGTAATTGGGTGATGGTCACCTGCTCACCATGTCACCTGCTGCCTGATCCAGGATAATCTGAGAGGCAGGCATACAGACATTCAGGCGGACTGACAGATAGACAGATACAGACACAGGCTCCTCATCTCTTCTGCTTCATGGCTAATGTATCTGACAGAGTAGGCAGCAGGCAGGCAGAAGGATGAGTAAGCATTTTGAGAGTAATTATATTCCCAAACACTGGAAGAATGGGAAGGGACTAATAACTGACTGAATTTCATTAAAAGTGAGCATGTCCAAACAGGAAATTGATTAGCTGACAATATTTCAAGGTTTTTAATACCTAATGGAATGTTTATTCCTGTTCTTTTGAATAGCTAGCTCCTCACTTACCCTTCACGCTCCACAGACTGATGTAAAACAGCATTTGATAGTATGTCATGTTACTAAACATGACATGCATGGGAATCAGTTAGCTCCACGATGCTTCTGAATAACCAAATGGACAAACAAGGGCCAAAGTGTAACTGTGCTGTAACACAACAACTTGACTTGTTATCTCTGTCATCATCATCTTCAACTGAACCCTCCTCTGGGGGCCCCTGCTCGGGCCTGTCAAGAGTTTTGACAGGGAAAGCAGCGTGGGGCCATTTTGTCTCTTTTCAGTTTGGTTTTGTTTCTCTTT
>NC_058042.1:20337500-20387500 GCF_020085105.1 Siniperca chuatsi
AAAAAGCATAAATATACAGTTTTAAAAGGACAGGATTTAAGACTTTGCCTATTCATTAAAATGTGGCAATATAAAAAAATGACAATTCATGTGGCAGAAAAAAAAAAAGATTTTACTGAAACAACTGGTTCAGTATCTAGTCAATCTGGGACTAAAACAGCTGTTCCAATATGATATCATGGGTAATAAACAATAGTAGCTAGAGAACTTCTCTTAGACTTTTAGACACATAAGATGAGACACACTGGCACTACAGAATAACATAGTTGCAACATAACTATTAGTGTTACTGCAGATGGCAGATGTACTGCTGGAAAAGATCATTTTTCAAAACTAACACTTTCCAAAGTCTTGCATTTTGTAAAATGAAAATGTTTCGGAGGAAAAACTGTTCTCAACAACATAACATTAAAAAAAATAGTTTGCTTAAGAACATAATAAATACAAAATTGCTGGAAAACTTTAGATTTTGATTAGATTGTTTTCTTACGAGATATTTTATAATTAGTCTTGCAAAGGCCTTGGATATGGCAACATTCAGGTATTCGCATCCACTCATCGTCCCTCTACCACTGTTATTTTTGACACTCTGAAACGAGGGTCACCTTTTTCACAGTTACACAGTGAAATGATGAGAGAAAAGCAGATGTGCTCTCAGTGCAGTTGCACTGGAATCGCTGGGGGCTGAAATGCTGTGTTCCACTAATCTACTGAACTCTTAACAGCACTCTGGAAAAACCAAATCTGACCTATTCTCTGTCTTGCAGAATACTTGCAGTATAATATAGAAAACACACAGAAAGGAAAAGCAGAGATAATAGGGACAAAATACTAAACAGAAATGTTGAAACAACTAAACTTATTGGATAAAAATCTTAAATTTGAGTTGAATATCTTTCATTCAAATAGCAAATTCCACATACATATTATGCATTGCATCCTGTGACACACAGACACACTTCAGTCACCTACCCCCTCCTTCTCCCTCTTCCCCTATTTGCCCTCCATCCCCACCCCACCTCCACCACTGCTCTCCTCTCCTGTCCATCATGCTCCCTGTGGGCAGGTGGTTGTGTAAATTTAGCCAGAGCTAGGTGAGGTGCTTCCTGGGTAGACTGTTGGCAAAGCCACCTTTAGGGTGTTCAAGATGTCAGAGGGAATGAGACATCACCTCGGCTGCCCTGTCAAAAAATTCACCACCTTCCATTTTCCCTATAACCTCTAGGTCCTAGAAGCACTGTGGGTGATGGGGAATGCTTGTTTTGTGTTTTCTAATTTTGCCTGAAACACACCAGCCATTACCAAACCTAGAGCGCTGGCTGAGTGTTAATTGTGAAGCATTACTAAAGCCATTAAACCAGTGAGCCAGGGCCTGGGGAGTATGCATGCTAAAGTTAAAAATCAGAGAGACAGTGCTAAATGCATGTGATACCCTCTCTGCAAATGACCCCTATAGGAGGTGGCACTGCAGAGAATGTCTGGATTTTAAAACAATTACAAGAAAAGTAACACGTTAAAAAATATGAAAAGTGTTTTAACTCAAAACTATTTTAACTAAAAAATACAGTTGCATTATGATGAACTAAATTTACAGATATGTTGTCAAATGATTGTGGTAATGAATTTCAATCTGCAAAATGTACAGATTAGTAAAAGGAGACTAAATACTCCATCCATTAAAGACCTGTTACAACGGGATTCAGAATGCAGACTTTTCATCACAAGGACTGTTATAAGACATGATATTTAATATCAAATGTCTGATAAAGACTTTTGCAAAATGTTAGAGTCCAGGTGTTTTAACAGAAACTCCTCTTTCACAACAACCTTCCATACAGGTCAAAGATTTTTTTCTGTTACTCTTTGGGCAATTTAGCATCACAAATCGGATTTGATACGATTTCATTTTTTTAATACTTACTATACAAGCATGTTACAAGTTTAGGACAAATCACAGCCTTTGAGAGTGTACTTTGAACCCATGTGATCACAAAATTGGAAAACCAAGCAGCTCTGGTGGGACGGCAAGAGAGAGCCTTCACATAGTTAATCTTTGAGGAAAAGGGAATAAGAAGCAAACAGAAAAGTAATGCATCATCTCAATAGCTTGGACTTGTTTTAGCTTCTTAAAGTGGACCATTTTCTATGTTCTTGAGAAAGATGATTTTATATCAGATGAGAAAAAAACAAGCACAGAAACTGTCCAAGGATTGTGTTAAGGTTGTAGCTGTGCCTTATATAAAGCAGTAATAACTTTTGAATGTGGACCACATTATGAGACAGACAATAACTCTGTAAGAATACATTTATTAAAGAACGATACAACTATTTCATATTTTCAAAGTTAGATAAATAGTTGTGTTTAATAATCAGGACTACAATAAAGACAAATAATAATGTATTTTTTGGCTATATTTCTACAACCAAAATACCATATACAAAATCAGATAGAACTCTAAAGTTCTGAGGCTCCAAATATGTCAGTCAAACTTTTGCACCATCACAGCTCCAGATGTGGATGATTTGGAGTCATGGGCAGCTAATTGTTTTAGAGTTGATTGGAAATGGATGAATAATCAATATTTAAAAAAGAAGGTTTAGTATGGAGTGTGCTGCACCTGAACAGTGTGTATCTGCAGGTAGCATGCTGCAGTAGCAGGTCAAATATTATATAATCAAAATAAAGATGACATTCTTTTCCTAATTTCACAAAACTGCACCTGACAAAGTGAAAAGAATAGATGAATTTCAGTCCAAAACTCACTCTAAACTTTTGCTAAAATTGTCTGTAATTACTGAGCCTTTCTTTTTGTGATTAGAGTTTCTGGAAACTTATCAGGCAAAACAAGCAAAGTGAAAGTTTTTCTGTGGTTAGGGTGGTTAGGTTTGTTTGTCAAAAACCTTTGATCACAAAACCACAAAAGCTTGAGGAGACTAATGAGTAAGGATATTAGCTTGACGGTGTGTAATTAGTGTGCAATTATATTCTATGAAGTATAGTTAAAATAAAAAGTAAGGGTAAGTGCAGTGATGGCTACAGAGGGTTGTTGAATTGAAAAGAATAACGTTCCAAATGTGACTATCAGCTTCTTCATTCTCCCCGATGTCGCGTTAGGCGTTTTGCTGGGAAATGGGCGGCCTGCCAGATTGGGGCCAAGTCAGAGTTGTCAGGGGATTACAGTTCTGCCTTGCTCACTGCAGGGGGTGCGGAGTGGGCCTCAATTACCCTGGAGCGGCGTGTTTGATTTGGCCCAGCACTTTTGGGGACAGACCAAAAGCTGAATAATGCACCATTAGCAACTCAAAATCCTGCCCTAAAATGAGTCCACTTATGCATCACATACAGTAATTGTGTGTCTATCAAAGGCTGGCAGGTCTACACCAATTACCCTGATAACAACAAAACAATCTATGCATAATATTATCCGCCGAACACCTGTGGGTAGCCTCAAACATCCAACTTCTACATCTCATTTAAAGTCTGTCACCAACACTGCGGTGAAATGAAGTGTCAACTTTAGAGTGGTAAAACACAAAAATGCAACATTACTCTGAGATAATATGGAAAAAACATGTGGTAGAACTGCTTGTTTGTATTTACAAACAGCGAGAGAGAGAGAGAGAGAGAGAGAGAGAGAGAGAGAGAGAGAGAGAGAGAGAGAGAGAGAGAGAGAGAGAGAGAGAGAGAGAGAGAGATCACCCTACTCTGGCTACAGTTGGAGCTGTGCAATTGAATTTCACAGGATATGAGGCAGCAAATGGCATGTAAAGGCTGAAGCGTCAGACCGTTGCTGCCACACGGGCCAGACAGATAAGGGAGGTGTAAGTGAAATCATTAGGTAACTCTGCAGGACATCAGGGGCAGTTTGAGGTTGGCAGGGGGCTATAAGAGCCAGAGGTCCTCCTTGAGCTCCATTGAACACCCACTCAGCCTGATATACATGCACTTACAAACACACAGGGAAAATCACTTATACAAACACAAGCCGCAAGACAAACAAGGGCTCAAGACAGAGATAGGCCAACAACCAAGCGCTGTTTTTTCCCTCCCCACCCACAAATACAAGCACATGAACACACACAAGGATATGTACTCATGCACGCATACACACACACACACACAGACAACACACCACTTCAAACTACAGACGCCTCATTGAGGTATCAGCCCCAGTTATTGTGTTTGTCCACCTGGGTATGAAAGAGCCATTCTGGCCTGTGTGGAGAAGACAGCAGTGTGGTACAGCTCAAGGAGCCCAGCTAGGCTATGTCTGTCTCAGGCTCTCAGGGAGGGGAGCAGCCAAGTGTGGATGCACCTCATTACCTCACTCATCCACACACCAATTACCCCTAAATAAATACACCCAGCCCACAGGCAGCAACAATGACATCCAGCCTGAAAGGGAAGAAAGGACGCTGTTCAGAAAGCATTTGCACGCACAGAAAAGTGCTGTTGGATAATGACGGAAAAAAAGTACAGAGAAAAGAAGCAAAAAGAAGAACATGCAGGGGGCTCCAAGTCTTTTAAAGAGCTCAAAGACGCGACGGAGAAAGAGAAAGAATGAAACAAACACTGAGCAAGCAGAGTGAAGTGATTCAGAAAATGATAATTTCTTGCTAAATTTCACCCAACACATCCGCAAATGATTGTTGTGGCGGGGGAGGGGCAAAGTTTAATTGTTTTAATGCATGCAGCCATGAGATAGCTCTGCCGCAGACTAAAATGGTGATCACTGTTGAGCCGACACATATTTGCATTTAAGACAGACTGCTTGGGGTAATGGTAACGGCACAGTGTCCGAAGCCCAGAGAACATTGGCTAGAAAGAGAATGAACTGGGAGCCAAAGAGCTTAATCCCTAGAAAGTTTGACAAAATATGACAGGTTTCACGAAATTTGACAAGAAATACTCTTAAGAAATACACTTTCTGGACAGTCAAAAATATGAGAAAACATTGTGAGTGAAAAGTCTGGAGTGAGAAGGTGAGCGAAGGATGCAGAAAAGGTGTGTGGCAGAGAAAAGAAGACAGATGTGTTTTCAGGGAAGGGGGGTACAAACAAGGAGAGGAAGCCAAGAGTTCCTTCATGTACTCCCCCCCTTCCTCCCTCCATGTGGGATCTTTCTGCATGAGTGACTCTGTCATACCTGGGGGACAAAATGGTCTCTCTCTCTCTCCCTTCCTCTGTCTGTCTCTCTCTCACCCAGTTCCTTCCTACCTCTCCTCTTGTCTGTCTGTGCTGTGCCTATGGTAAGCCAAGCCTGGTTAGTCTTGTGGTACCGTGTTGCAAAAGAGCCCGAGGACTAAAGGAGTAAGTGACAGGCTGTTTAAAATATTATCATCATTAATAATATCTTTTAATTATTCAAATGAATAAACGTCCTTAACATATAAAATTCTAAATGTCAATCAAGGAGCAACTTGTACAGTAAGTCAGCCAGTTTTATCTTGGCACCCAAAGGCAAAAGAGATGATTCACTTCCTACTCTGACACCTGAACAGTCAGGTGATGGGTGGAACTGTAAGTCACTGAGGGTGGAGTATTAGGAGGGTGCATCAGGACATAATTCCTGATAGGCTACTCTCCAGTCACCAGGATGTACGAGCACATCCTAAACTTGAAAATAAACCCACATGACCAGAGCCGACCGGTTCACCTGACCAGAGGCAGATTCCTGGTTAACAGAAACAATGGCTGGGAACGTGTCAGTTTTCCACACTGTTGATTCGGTATAATAAACAGAAAGTGATGGATGGAATGGAAGTGAAAGGAGCAGGTTTATTAGGATTCCTTCCTGATGGAGGGCTAATTGAGGTAGGGCACACCGCACAGGTTTGGTGCCACAGGTGGGTGGAGTAGCGTCAACATGTTGTGGCAGCATAGTCAGGATTCCTGGTGTATAGCTCAACCCTCAGCTGGAATCAGACTGCATGGGAATCCCAGGTTTTGTCACATACAACACAACGGGCAAGGCCTGTGAAGACCTACTGGCCTTTTGCTAAGCACTATATCTTTTACACAGGTTCAGCTAGTGTGACTGGAGCAAGAAATAGATGGGTCCCTTCACCCTTTCTCCCTTCTTCTTCCACGCTTGATGTGGCCTGGAGGTTCCTCCTGGGAGCTCCAGTGTTTTTAATTTCCTGCACCCTACAACACCTATAGATGCTGTTGTCAAACCCTGCAGTACCCTTCAAACACACCGATATACTGTGAACACATCACATTATATTTAACATTAATGTTTCTTGTTTTTATTTGACTAAAAGTCTGTAGGCACACGCACATACAAACACACATTTCAATGTATCAGCACTGCCTTCTCAGAAAGCGTGTGATATATGGAGGAAATGCCCTTGCAACACCAGCAGCTGAACCTCCTGCGTAGGTTTGCGTGACCTGTGAGATTTCCCACAGTACTTGTGCCTGAGAGGAATGTACTGGAGATATGCAGGATCCTTGAGTACACACCCAGAAATGCTTGATGATCTGTACAATCCACAAACATGCAAAAAGAAAATCGTCCTGCTTTTCTTTGTATTCATCAAAACATGTCCAGTGAGCAGGATCTGGCACAAACAACAAATGGAAATGATTCTCCTCACTCATGATGAAGTCACAGTGTAAAGGATTTTTGTAGCTTTGAGACCATTCAGTTCAATACTATGAATCCTTAATATTTTGAACACTTCACAGTATGTTGCTGTAATGTTTAGCCCATGACACCATATCACGTCTTACAATAATGCACATATAATGGATTCTTATAACTCTATAACTATTTTAATAGGGAACTTTGATATGTGCCAATGCAGAGGACTCTCAACGCAATGCAACATTGTCTATCACTGCACTGTGTTGGCCAATCAAATATGTACAAGGAAACATGCTAGGTAAATTATTTTATAACACGGATAGTGTAATTCTACTGTTTACTTCGCAATTGCTGAGACGGAGGATAAAATGACTGTCACTGTGATAACTTTCAGGAGCATGACCTGTTGAGACAGGTGTTGGCTAAACTTGTTGTGTGAAAATAGGATTAGTTTCCTGTCTGAGGTGTTAAGTGTTTAAACTGTCAGGATGCACATAAATCATCAAAACATCATTCCTATAAATACTTAGCATACTAATACTAATATCTTACTTTTTTCTCCTCCCAATGAGTAGGAGGAACGTTCAGAACGGTAACATTAAAACGTAATTTTTAAGTTAGATTAACTACATAACAATTTTATCACCATTAACACACATTGTAAACAGATGTCATCTGTCCATCCATCCACTCCAGAGAACCCCTCTCAGTAAGATATACAGGGCTGTGGTAGGCACACTATGACATAACTTAGACTAGACTTACTGTAACATTTGAGTGGGAAAAATTTTGTATGGTGTCAATTTAAAAGAGATTGGGTCTCAATGTACCACAATGTGTGCCATAATGTAATCTCACAATCCATCATGATGGCACAAATTAGAATTAGCAGAATGTAAACGACACATTTGAGTTATATGGGCCATATACATTGGCAAACACACTTACTTCATCTGCCAAATTCTCAAATTAACACCTTTTTGGTGAGAAAGCTCAATTTGGAACACGTCACACCAACACCACAGCTGGCATTCAAGGGTAAAATTAATTACTTCAGATACATGTGCTTCCTCTCAAAGTGGCAGACTTATTTGCATTGAGGAACATTCAGCAGAAGTAATCGATGCACACACAAAATACGGCCACCCAATGACCCCGGTCCCGTCTCAAAGTCCCTCCCCGTCCCCAAAGCCCTGACGGCTCAGCCATGCATGGAGGAACAAACACAGGTAGCGAGAGCAAATCAGACTGCAACAAAACACAGAAACATGAATGGGAAGCATTACAATGACGGGCTGGATGCAGGACAATGGGCCCGACATTAAACAAACGGCAAATCCCAGGATGGGCTGCAGGAGTATGATACAGATTACAGGCACCTAGTCCCTGCCTGGGGAACAGGGGAGAGGGAGAAAAAGGACACAATATTGCAATCTGACAGCTGACGTCTTCATATAAATGTATGAATTTACATTCCAATTAGAGGAAATTTACATCTTAATCACAGAGAGCAGTGTGTCGGTCCCTCGGTTAGTGTGTCGCTACGGTAATGAGGTGGGATGCTGCTGTGCTCTCTCATCCAGACAGTGATCTGTCAGCAGACGACACCCCCCTGTTATGAGGGAGCTGCACCCTTAAATGCAACAGCCACCACAATCCGGTAATATCCGTTGAAATCTGTCTTAAATACCAACAAGGTGTGAGCTGCCACCCGAGGATAATATACCAAATAAGGAGTTTGAAAAACATCAAACATATCTTAAATACAGTGCACTGAACCAGGAGTGTCTTTAACTGTCACTCAAGTGTCAAGCTTTCAGTACTCTATGGCATTCCATTTCTAATTTCCATACTAATAATGGGTATATTATCCTTAATGGTTCGACTTTGTTTTATGGCATTTGAAATGGATGGTGAAGCTGGCTGTGGAATTACTCAAACATATCATGTCACCAGATCACATGCTACTGTGGTGCTAACAAAGGCAAAGTGAATCGGTGAGATGGAAGGATTGTGAATGTATCATCAACATCCTTCTGGTCATCATTTACATCAATGTAAATCATAGTGTCCGAGCTCACCCTCAAGGAAAACACACAATGACTTGGTCAGAGGGTGTGTGTATACTTGTAGGGAGAGAAGAAAGGCAGCCAAGTACAGATAGTTGAGAGGAAATGTAAAGTAAAAGTCTGCGGCAAGAAGAACTTCTTGTTCAAGTTTGTAAAGTCTATTTGAGGACAAGTTGTGTTGTGGTTAAGTTCAATTAGCAGACAAGAGCTGCTGGTTTGAGGTTTTGGGAGTGAAACCACACAGGCTGGGTAGAGTACTTTTATAAGCTCAAAACAGAAAAAGAATGTAAGTCACAATGCCCTACTGATGTCAATTTTAATGAGTCCAGAAAAGGGACCATTTAATGAAAACTTCACCATTGAAACTTTGCTGAAACAACTTCTATCCAGTGAAATCATTTACTTAGAGCAGCACTGATTGCTGACAATGCAATCAGGAGGAGCAGATTAGTTACCACCAAATAGGAGAGCACATAAATCAGTTTAACACAGTCCTTTGCCATCCTCACGCTTGACTTTAATACAGGGATGTGTGAACAAAAAATTTGAGGTAAATGAGGCATGGCTTCTTTATCACCTACCTCGTAGCCAATCAGGCCTCTCCCGTCAGAGACACTGCTCTAATGGCTGATATCTATGGAAGCAGCCTATTACTGGATACTGCCTGTAATTAAGACAAGTCAGATAATACCAGGCCAGTGCCTTCTTTCTGATATGTAGGCTGCCATTAAGGCCGGAAGTGGTGATGCACTTGTACATTGAGAAAAGATAGAGGACTCATGTGGTAAAAAACCCCAAAACAAGCCCCCCCCCCCAAAAAAGAAAAACGCTGCGTGTCCAGAGTAGGTGCAGAATGCATCCCCAAACATCATATGGGGTGATATGTGGGGTGTGGCTGGGATTCCACTTTAGCTTGTAGGGTGTTTGGAGAAGATGCCAGGAAGTGGAACACACCCCCTTTGGCACTTATCGCATATTCTAACCTTGCAGATTGATTCCCACAGCAGTGCTGCTGTGTCTGTGCACTTCTGTCGGACCATCCAAATGAAATTGCTTATCTATCTTTCTATTTTTTTTTTGGGGGGGGGGGGGAATGAGGTTCAGCAATTAAGTTTAGCTTGAATGTTCACCATGATTACATCTTAAAACAGGCACCAGTTTATAAAATGCCAAGCTGACTTTGTGTCTGGTAGCAAATGAGGTGAAAAGGGTGAATGTGAAGGCTGTTAAGTTGGGATACGGGCTCTGAATGTAGAGAGAGCAACACTCTTAAAAAGCTCACTATGATTAAAAAAAGAGGAGTAGAGGGAGGGAGCCTCCGACAAAAGAAAGAGTGAGAGGGAGACAGAAAGTGAATTTGAGATGGGAAAGCACTTCTTTCTGTACACAGAGTGACCTTGCTAACACTCTGCCTACTCTAATATTCACCACTACACATGCTTTTGTGCGCTATTCAACGCCCATCTAAGCACGCAAACCCTCCTCTCAATACACACAATGCTCATTATACAATTTCACTAGCTGGTTATCCCAGACTTGCACAAGCATTAACACTCTTGCAAAGATTCAAACACACACAAGCACCAAGATGTGTTATCTATTGAGGGGTGCAAGAAATTCACTGTACTAATTAAATTATGATTTTGCGCATTACATCTCTTGTCTCCTCGCAAGATGTCTGTTGATGCAGAAAGCTCAAACAATGACTGCTGAATGTCAGAGTGGTTTTAAGGATGTGCATCAAAGGAGGCTGTTCACGTTCATGTCCTATGAGATTTATCTGGAGAGGGATGTTCATTGGGATCTTTCCTCTTGTTGGGGCAAGCAGGTTATTTCCGATATGAGTAAATTAAGTCACTCAATAAGTGAAAACTTATTATCTGCATGATATCTGAGATGAGAATACTCCTATCATACCTTTGAGTGAACAGACAATACTGAATTTCTTCAAACTTTTTGAACTTGGCAATTAAGCTGAGGTGTATGTTTGTGTTATTTTTTCGCAAATAAAGTAAAGTAATGAAACAATGTTCAGGAGACTTATTATTATAAAATTGCAAAGGCATGTAAGGATACACTAACAGGATTAAATGCATGCTAAATACAGGTGCACAAATACACACACATATGCATGCACACACCCACATTCACAGTGGGTGATGAAGCAAACGTACATGACATCCCCATACAAACAAGCTGTGTAAGTGAGCGTACAACATCAGGCCATCAGATCACTTCCCTCTCCAAACATGAAGCCTTTAATAGATGTGAAACTCCAGGCCCTGGATCTTTTCACACCACTGAGTCGCAGCTCACATAGAAGAACAAGAGGCAGAGGATGACAGAAGAAAAAAATAAAACAATGAAAGGGAATCCACAATGGCCAAATATTTTTTCATGATGAGGGGATCAAGCAGAAATATACCTGATTTGATTCATACAAGTCTTTATAGACTTGACAGAAAATATACTTGTCTGTGGAAAAAAAAAGATTCATAAAAATCCTCAGACTAACATATGGAGTAACCTTTGTGGCCTTCCGGGACTTGGGGGTGGTGGTGGGGTTATGCGGGGGTGTCTAACGCTCCATGGACCGTAGGCACGCTAGGGAGAGGTGAGCTGTCACCCCCCATTACGATCAGAGCACAGGAAGGGGGAGGGGTAGGAGGAGAGTAGGCAAAAAAAAAAAAAAAAAAAAAAAAAAAAAAAAAAAATACTGGTTCCTCACTAACCGCCATCTAGAGCCATCACTGGGCCTCAGTACCCTTAGTCTACAACTGCCTCCTGGGAAACACTTGCACGCAAGTCCACCTCATCCTAAGCTAGCGGTGGGGCATAATGTGTGTGTAGGGGTAAAGGGAGAGGCATAATGTGTGTGTGGGGTTGGGCTGTGTAAGCAGAATGTATAGATTTTGCGTAACAAAAAGAACAACTGTGCATGTTTTCTTACTTGCTTCAGAGTGAAGGGATATATACTGATACGCAGTTTGGTTGGATTAATAAAAGGAAGTGATGCAGAGAGAGAGAGAGCATTTCAAGGCAGCTCTTGTTGTTATTAAAGTTTAAAATGAGGGCATAGAAAAGGCAAGAGGTATTTCAGGGGCTCAATGTGATGAGACTCCCTGTAGACACACTTTCGATGATCAATAACTGACAGAAATTGTATACTTCAAAAATAAATGCTAAGTCCTTTTCAAAATTATGTACAGGATGGTAGTGAAACTGCATAAAAATAATACTGGCATGCCAGCCTGAGCACAGCAAAGAGCCATGAAATGTTTTAGCTAATTATGTGACTAATAACATGGTGCAATATTATATGCCAGTGGATAAGAAGCTTGCCTCAGATTTGACCTCTTGCTGCCTTTTGTGTGAGTTTGGGTGAGCACTGCTTAGGCACATTCTGTTCCCCAGATCCCACTCCTAACACCCCTGTCACTCATCATCACTCATCATTGTTAGGGACAAAAGGAAAGTTTGGTTAAGCCACACACTGGAGTATTCTCCCACCCAGTGCCTCCCCCACCTTCGCCCATTCACGTATGTGTGTTACGTAGCGCACACACACACAAAGAACAAAGAAAATTGTTCTATTTTTGCTGCATAAACACAAGACCACAGACTCTCACATGCACCCTAATTCATAGATGGGGTCGCAAACTTTTCGATAAGACACCACCACCTTGCCCTCTAACTTGCCTTTTGAAGTGCAGGCTTGTCCTTCGAATGGCCCTCTGACTCATCTGCTGAGTGTAATTAAAGTCTATTCAGGGCTCTATATGTGTCCTAACTATCCTCCATCATCTGGCTGGGCCTTTCAATGGCCACCTGTGAACTCTGAAGGAGAGGGACACTTGCCCTCGTAAAATTCATGAGCACTGCTACATTCAGCACCCGGCCAACTTCTCTCAATGGGCAACACCACTTTAAACAACTCTGTGTTGACTGTTGGGTGAATCCTTTTTAAATACAAACATATTCACAGTAGCAGGGGTTAAGTAGCTCTCATGATTAGCTAAAACAAATGTCTTTATAGTGTGCTTGGAGATAAAGAGAAAGAAAAAGGATCAAGAGACCCAATTTGTTTTCGTCAAGCAAGGACTCATTGAGGGACTGCTGACAGAAAGCATTTAGACAAAGTGTCCAACTGATCTGGTATCTAAGTCTACTTTTTTGTGATGCAAACAAATGAAGTAAGCACACATATTCTGTTGTGAGAAGTCTAGAAATGATGGACTCCTCACAATAAGACACTCTTCTCATATTGATAGGCTTTTCAAAGACATTAGTCTCATGTTGTAGTGAGAAAGGAAAAATGTTGACACTTGATTGTCAGCCTTCACAGACATGACTGAGTACTCTCATACAGCAGTATTGTTAAGGGGCCATTTTTCTGCTGACTCCAACTCTATCTGTGATCACACACTTGGTACTGTAGGTCAGTATAGCCAATCACACATTGCAAGTGTCGTTGATGACAAGTCTTTGTGTTTACTTCAGTTGATTTCACTGAATAAAATGGTAAATTTTATCAAAAGGTCTAAAAGCAGCAGCCATGAAATTACCGTTAGCGACGATCCTTTGACTGAATAACTATTTTATGAAACACAAAAAGCTTTGTCAATAACAAGTGATCTCAGAAAGTGGCAGACACATCAGAATTGGGTTTTACCCTCCTTAAACAAAGTAGGGTATCTGGTCATATCTATATAAAAAAGGATGTGTCCTCCACTCTTAACCAAATGATGATAAAAATGGACAAATGTGTTGTCTTGAGAAACTATTGAAGAGAAAGAACAGACAGCCATTTTAGAAAACAAATGCTTAGTAAAACAATCTGAAAATTAGTGTTGACAGCATCCCATTAGACACATTAGCTGTGTTTTCAAATGTATCCACATTACAGCAGCACAAAATACATAAACACTGAGCAGATACACAGAGAAACACATACACATACTCCTCCTCCTGACCCCCCAGGACACTGAGCTGAGAGTGTGGGAAAGTTATTTTTAGGACCCAAGCAGAGAGCCTTCCTGAGTTTGATGCTCCTGCTCTGGATCAACATTCCACCTTTGAACCACTCCGACCATGGAGCTGTTTGTGCCCATGATGGCAATTTTAACTTTCTCTATGGACCAGTGCTGTGAGGGGATTTTTCATTTTTGCTAGTTTAAAATTAAACCTGGTTTAGAATTACACCAGCCAAAACCGCACAACTTCTGCCATTCATCACTAGTTAGTCTCAATAATAATGTTAACATTGTTTTAGTGCAATGGACATTGTTCAGAACGATGAATATCTGAATTATTGATCACTGAGTGTTTGGACTTTCAAATACCAACATGTAGCTTTTTAAAAACAATATGTTTGACTGCAAATGCAGATGTTCTATTCTGTCTAGTCCAATTTGCAGTGACAAATTTTTGTTGCTGCATCATATGTTTATTAGTTTTTATTAATAACCAAGTCCAAGTATTAGGTTTACACAACCAAGGATCAAAAGAAAATGATGAATTATGCTTGACTGTGAGGAAAAACAGAAGAGGTTTTGAACAGGATTTATAGGGAACACATTTACCACACTTGCAAACAGTTTTTAAGACTTGCACAAAAGTGCTTGGACCTAAGGCAAAATTAGACACTATTTTCTAAAGCCTAGGAGATAACAATAAAATGACTTAGAAGCCAAGGATACAGTGAAGCACCAGGGGGCCTATGGTTCGCCAGTCACTACCATTATGCTAATGGTGAGCCCTTTCTGAACACACTGACACATACCCTATAGTACCACAAGACCCCATGGATGTAGGGTGGTATGTAAGTTACAGGCTCTTTCCCTTTCTCTCTTTAATGGAAGCTGAAGACAACTAGGGCTACTTTAATCAGGTCTGAGTCCAATGTGGCCAGTCTAGTCTGATGGGGGCTGAGTGGTGCATGGACTATGTTAAGGGTTCACTGCTCACTGATGAAACAGTTTCACTTCCAGGGCAAGTTCAGGCAGACCACACTCTTACTCAGTCTGGCAGGAGGAGCACATATGCCCTGTTTTGTTTTGCTTTAATACTGCCCGTTTGCAAGAAACTTTTCGGCATTGTGTTGATATAGTATAGAGGGCAGCACATTTGGCAAAGTCCCAGATATTCTCTTACTGAGCTTTGACCCGACCATAGCAAACACAACTGCTACTACTTTTTCTCCGTAGGCGAGAAAAAAACAAAAAAACAAAATTAAAAACAAAAAGAAAAAACAAGAGCATCCTCCATGCCTTGACTTCACATCAGATCACCTATGCCCCTGTAGGGGTCCAATTTTGCACTTCCAGCCATAAAACGTTCTTTATGAGATTAGTGAAGTGGGTTTGGTTTTCTCAATCAATAGATTTAACAAAGATCAGTATTTAAAAAGTCAACAAACAAACCCAAAAAACATGCACATATTTGCACCCCACACACCCAAGATTTAGCACAGAGACCTTACAAGCTGGGCCTTTTCAAACACACTTGCACATTTGCAGAATAGATAAGCTCCTATTAAATAATGGATGCAAATCTGATGTATGTTGTGAATATTGTTCGACTGAGGGGTCCGATCGCGTGCCACTGGCTGGCCTGCACCAGGCTTTCTCTCTCTCATACATGTACAAACCATAAGCACACCTCATTCCAAAATGCGACAGAGGCTGGTGTGCACCAAGGGAGGAAGTATAAATTATTCAATTGGAATATTATTTCAAAGGTCCATTCCCATCTGATTGGGATTCCCAAGGCAGACATAGGAATCACAGGCAGATGTATGGAGAACCTAAGGATTTTTTGCATGCTACTAATAGGTTCAGGACATCCAGTAAGCCTATTGTTTATATTTAGTTTACTCTCAGTCTGCAAATAGTCATAGTGATCCGCTAATGGAAGTAAATATTAAATGAACCAATTCAGTTTCTCCATATGAGTTCTTTTCAACATTGGCTGTTCTCTGATCTTTAGTAGCAAGCATTATTTGAGACATGAGGAAATATAGATGTGATGGCATGGAATACAAACAATAAACAAATACACAAACAAGCCCTGAGGACTGGGTCTCTGTCTAACTCATTCTGCATTCTACAATTCTTTCTTTCCCTCCCTTTTTATTTCTCTCTCAATAAGACGGTTTGGTGCCTCTGAGGAAAAGCCCTCATTTTAATTAGACCTGACCTGAGAATCACTTAACTGCTCCTCTCTGCTTATGCCTCCCCCCTCCTCTCCAAGCCTTCGCTCTGTTCCTCACATAGGTCCATTAACACCCTTCCCTCGGCACCCACAGGCTTCAACAGGGGGCAGACACAGGCGTTGTCTTAAAGACATTTTGAGGACATGCCAAGAAACATTAACCTACTCTACACACCTCCCTCGGACTCTTTCAGTTCGGCTTCCTCTTCTACTCAGCACCATCATCATCTTCATCCCCTTTTTCTGCTCCCTCTTTGCTTCCCCTCCTCTCAGCTTAAAAATGTACTCAGCTGGTGCAAAGTTCATGGCATGTGGGATGGAAGGTCATTGGACAACTCGAGATGTTTGTATGATTGCAGAGTTGGTTGTGTAGTTAATCTAGCACTTTATCTATTAAATCAGTTTTTAATTACTTTTAACACTGTACTTTGGCTGGCATGAGGCATCCGTGTTTGTTTGCATTTTTTGGCACATATTTGTGGGCGTTGAGACCGAAACAGCATGCGTTAAAACAGCCCAGGGGCTTCGTTGGTGGGGGTGTGTTGTTTCGGGTACCGGTGAGATGAAATACAATCCATGAAGTCCAGTGTGAGTAAAAGATCCATGAGTTTCGAGGCCTATCAGACGCAAAAACACTGCATAGCAGTTTATAAAACTCTGAGAAAGGTTTTTACAACTTATGTTTGCAATATCACTGTGGCAATTATTTTGTCGATTGTGAGGTAAACAGTAGAAATACAATGTCATGTTACAAAGTAATCTACCAGGAATGTGTGTTCGCATGTATTTGATTGTCCACCGCAGTGCCTTGAAGGATGACGTCATGCTGTGTTTCGGCAAAAGTTGAGCCAGGTTCAACTTTTTTGCCAGAGCCCTCTGCGTTGGCATCCATGCTGCGTCAACAGAGATGAATCAGGGGGCTGCATTTTTTCATGCAGGGCTAAAGTCAGTTTGAATGAGGCCGTATTCAGCCTGAAGTCAGATATATAGAAGCTTTCAGAAAAATCTGAGTTTTCCCATTTGTAATTTGGACTTGCATGTTGGTGTGAACTGTATTCACAAGTCAGAAAATTACAATAACTCCTACAATAATCAATGTGGCATAAGGCACAGCAAGATCTTGGGTTTGAATCTGGCCCACGACCTTCATCATGTGTCACCCTCCTCTCTTTAGAATGACACAAAAGACAAAAACCTATGAACATAAAACTGAAACTTCTGAAGACTACATACTTTTCCTTAAAGCCAATACGTGTGCGCAGACTAAACAGCCATTCAAGTGACAGAGCTCGTCAGTGCCCCAGACACCTCCAAATAGCCTCTAAGAGAAGACTAATTTGACACAAATCCCCATCTTATACTGTATTTGACCCCATGACCTGCCTCTGGCACCCCAGTACCCCACAGGCATATTGCCTGTCAGTTTAAAGGGTCAAACAAAGGTAAGGGGAATGTAATTGCGTACCATCTGCATTCTTCAGAGCTTCATCCTCAAAGCATCTTGCATTGTGAAACTAGTGACAGAAGCCTGTGTCGGCTTAATATGAGTCAGTGAGAAAATTCTCACACACATTGCGTGTCACATGTGTGCATGTGTGTATTTCTCAAGAGGTATGTGTTTGTACCACTGCATGAATGTCAATATCTCTATGTGTGGGAGTAGGCAATGTTTGTGAATATGTCTATGAGTATGTGTTAATCTTGTCTAAACACCTAACACTCCCCTACCTGCTCAGACAGGGCCATGGGTTAATTCTGGCTTCAGGCGTCATGGCTAATAACTGCTCATCAACTGCAGCTTGAACTCTTGGAAATGTCAACTGTTACCATGGTAACCTTATCACAGAACCAACAGAACCTGGATGATGGTGCTGAGTGTAGTGTTGGGAATTAATATACTAAAACCTATCAAATAAAAAAATCAATTATTACAAATAACTGAAAACAAGAGCATGTTGTTATTGACAAAAGCTGTACTCTATGTGCTGGCAAACAGATACTTTTCCGCGTTCCTGAGGCACTAGGTGCTAGAAGCATGAGTCAAACAGCAGTTAAGAAATTAGTTACCAGCATGATTTCATGCACAATTGGGGTGACATGTAGCTGCCTGACCCAACTGGCGAGCAGCTAGCGCTGTCAATCACCTGTCATTCACCACCACCACATCACAAATTAATCCAGATATATGATACACAGAGCAAGGCTGGATTCACAAAATTTTAAATATGGAAAAGGAGTCAAAGGTTGAAAGAAGTGCAAAGAAGCAGGAGAAGTGCTCTATCGCTACCACAATGGATGTGTGGAAGAAGAATGACTGTGAGCATTGCAGAAAAAAACTCTGTAAGAGAATGTTGTATTATGTGGCCCCAGGCAGAGGAGTCCTGTAGCTTGAGTAAATGAGGTCATTAGCAGGGATGGTGTGAGCTGTCACACTTCAGACACTGGGCTTAGAATCCAATCACCATCTCATGTGTCAATCAGTGGCCCACCGAGGCAGTTGACCAACAGGTCAAACACAGTATACGATGAGCCACGTAGTCAGAGCACAACGGTAATCTTGCATGCAACCTTATACACAGGTATAAAGCAACACCTCTGCAACGAGGGACGCAGAACCAACATGCACTCATACCATTGTGACATCGCCGTCTAAGGTGATGTACAAATTAATGACAACCAATCACAGTGCCAGTGAACACAACACGAGAACGTAATAGCGTATTACAATGACTAATCTGTGTTTTGATAGATTTGATGCATGACTGATGATATGATATAATGTTCCCTGGGAAATTCCCTGACACATAACAATGTGTCATGGCCAAGGATTGTGAGTGACATTTCATATTATGTACTCTCTTATGTCAGCAATCGCAGCCATTTTAGAATTTTGAAAAGTCCTATATGAGAGTGATATCCATTTTCTTTTAATACTATGTATGAGGGCAATACAAGAGTATGGTTGCCATTCAACAAAAAAAACAAACTCCAATAAAGCTCCTTAAACAAGGAAGGCAGATAAAGCTTGGTCTTTACAATGTGCTGCTGGGATATATGACACAGTATCCAGGACCCACAGAGCTACAGGGATACTCTAGGCCTCGGCCCCCTGGCCTGCCCAATACAGTGGCTAATTAAAAGACCACTGAGGATAACCACCTTGACTTTTACAGACCTTGTAAATCTATACTGGAGTGGCCTATTCAGGGGGTCAGAGAAAGGAGGGGGAGCAGGCCAATGCAGACAGGAGAAAGGGTTAGAAGGATAGTGAAGGCTGGCAGAAAATAAGAAGGGGTTGACCGTAGATGCGGAGAAGGTTGGGGGGGGGGCTGGCATTCCTCTCCTCCCCCTCACCTCCTGCCTGAGACAATAGGACTCACTAAGAGGCAAGGACCAGAGGGTGTGATAAGGTAATGATAATGTAATGAGGACCAATCATGAGCCCGAGCTAAGAGGAGGGCCCCTTAATTTGTCTCTAGAGTGGTAGTTCAGTGACAGATTGATTGCTCTGAGGGAGAGTGATGATGTGACACAAGCAAAAAAATGGATGCTTCTCTGACAGGAAGAGAAAGAGGATGAGGAATCATAAATTACAATGAATGAAGAAATGGAAAGGCCATACAGTACTGTGCTGTGTATATGTCCTATACTCAGGCTTAAAATGTTTTTCCCCATGTATTTCTGCCCTCAGACCTCACTCAATGTGTCTCAGAAGATGCGGCAAAGGTCCTTTGGATATCACAATTAGAGGCGTCGGGGTCTGGTAGCAGATACAAGTGTGGTTTTAGTGGTACCGAGTAACTTAGAAATTAATATAATTCTGGATTAATGCATGACATAAAAACATCCTTGATTGCTGCTGTTATTCATCATTATGCTACTATTTAAGTTCAGTGGCTGGATAGAATAATTTTAAAATGGTGTTTTTAAATTGTGGTTGGCTAGAGAGGCTGCTATGTGGGTATAGCCCCTTACTTGCAATGTCAAGTACCCTGAGTGAGGAAAAACAACAATACGCATGCCCAAAGACTTTGGCAATGAAAGTGAATGGCACAAATTTCATTCAGGTGGGGCTGATTGCCTCTTGCCCCACTGCTATTTGATTGGCTATTTGCCAAGTACTGTTGTTGACGTTTGCTCGTAGCAGAAGTTCGTATTTCTTTTAAAGAAGAGAGGAACTGCTGTCACCATGAACGGAAAAGATTATCTTTTACAGTACAAATTTGAAAGTCTGCCTTTTGAAGAAAAAAATGACAATTAAATGCCCTGGTTCCCACAGGATATTGTTATAAACCACTGGTGAATATAATTGCGGATTTAACGTGGAGTGGTTCTCCAGGAAAAAATGACTAACTGCTAGCTTGTCAAAAATTGGCATTTTGCTGCTTCTCGTGTGTGTTATTTGGAGGGGATGATACCTGGTCAGGAACAGGCTTTCAGGATCTCAAGCATCTTTCCGAGAGGATTCCCAAGCATGAAAGCAGCGGGAGTCATCTAGACAACGCTGTAAAATTGGGCTTGCTCAGCAGAGCAAACATAGCTACCCAAATTGACAGTGCATACAAACGGGGAATTGAGCAGCATAACCGGCAAGGTGAGGAGAACAGATATGTACTCAGTCGGATTATCACCTGTATTAAACTGTGTGGAAAACGTGAAATGGCTACGGATATCCGTTATCCAGATATCTGCTGGCTACACTGGAAGCCCGGAAACATTGGCCGTTGCCCCCAGAGGCCAAATCGCTGTCAAACGATAGCCAATGGGTTCAGGGATTGGGGGACAAGTTGATCGCACAAACATCTGATGGTGCCACCGCGATGAGTGGAAATTGTATAAAATTCAGCAAAAACAGACCATTGATGCAACTGCAGTCAGTGGTGCTCTTGTTCGGTTCAAAGGGAATGTTGAAAGACAGCAAATTGAAAGATTTGCAGACAAACCGGGTAGAAAAGTCACAAATGCAGCACCAATTATGAAAGAGGCATGCAACATCATCATCTCACAGGCTGACCATCAATTTTCAGAGTGACCACCTTTTCGCTGCTACAGTAGTTGACAGCTCTTTTTTTCACTCAGAGTTTGTTAAATCCTCTCCTACCCCAGAAGTGACTATGCAGAAAAACATGGAGAACAATGAGAACTTGAAGACTGAGTTGACCACGCTTTACCACTACTCAATGGGAAGACGGCCCTGTCTTTGCTATCATCCATCCACGAAAACAACTTGGACAAGGCTATTGCTGAGACTGTCGGGCTGTTAAAAATCATAATAACAACTCCCATGACAACATCTGAGTCAGAAGAGAGCTTCTCCACTCTGAAGAGAATAAAAACTTGATGCGCTGGCCATGCACTCAACTGAGAATGAGATGATTGAGAAGCTACAGGATTTTAACACCAGTCACTTAAAAGTTTGCCCAGAGGAAGAACCGCCATGCATCCTTTATCTTCAAGTGAGCTTAGAATTGGTGGAATGAAAGATTTTTAGTTTATCTTGCTGTTATAGCACGATATGTATTTGTAATCTTATTACATCAGGTCACTTTTCTAATGGTTATGGCTAGATGTTGCAGTGAATAGAAGGCTTGGTGCAAACCTCACTGGTGCTGAACTGTTTAATCTTGTGAATAGTGACATACTTATTTGCCTTTATTCACGGGGATGCCCTCCCTCTTCCTCCAATCCTCTTCTGCTCTCCTCCCTCTCGCATTCAGTTCAAACATGCATCTGTGCGAAATGCCACTTCTCTTCTCCTGCTATTGCTGTCCTTCAGCGTGAAAGCAGTATTTGTATGGCTTTTACATTGTCTCATTTTAGTCTTGCAGTGCCTTGTAGACATGCTGTAATGGCTAATAATGTAATTTTCTGGTCTTGCATCTGTCCAAAGTAGTTGTTGCCCCCCTCATTTTTTTCAACCTAAAAACGCCACTGATCACACTGCCATTCAAATTAGTGTATAAGGTAGAGCTGCTGTCTACTGCTCCTTTTTCTCAACAGATCATGGCTGTTGCCAGCTGGGGAGTGAATGAACAGTGACCTGCCAGACGAAGTAAGCAGCACCTCCTGTACAAAGCTTGTTCCCTTCAGAGCTATTGCGGTTTAAAATGTTTTTGATAGTGCAACCATGTTTGTTGCGGTTGCTTCAATTTTGTCTGTCATGGATGGCCGGGAAAATGACCATGCATCAATATTATGACTGGTGATATACTCCTTTAGTATATAAAATATAAATACCTTTAACTTGGCAGTGGCACCAGTATTTTTTCATTGCATATTGAATGAATATAGATAGACATTTTTCTCACTCTGTTCCCTCTTGACATTACACTGGAGTAAGTGTGGCAGCAACAGTGTATAATCAATAGCTTCACCTTTGATTTTGACACCCAATAAAAGACAAAAGTTAACACGGGCTGGCAGAACTTGGCTAACATGAGAGACTTCTCTTTATCATCAGCACTTAATTTCAGCACTGCTACGAATACGATGAATGGTAACAAATGTAATGGTTTTCTTAATAAATAATTACTTTTTATCTAAATTCAGCTCTTGTTTTAGGTTAATGGTTACATGGCAAGTTATAAAAAACACATTAGAGGAATAAAATTGGGGCAACAAAATAAAACTAGAAACAAATCTGACTGAGAGACAGCATTAAAAATACAACAAGAGGGTAGACCCACTGGGTATACTGAGGAACCTTGACAACATACCTCAATAGTGAACTGTTTTCTCTTGAGCTTAAAGGCCAGGTCCTTGTGGTCAGGGAGTTTACTCGCTAGACAGTTCAGGTGAGGTACCTGGCGTACATGTAGCAGGCCTGTGAAGGACAGTGAGAACAGATTAAAACTGAATGGGTTGAACAGTGCATAAAAACTACAGTAAAAATACAAGCAAGATATTCCACTCCTATCCATAATGTGCATGTTTTATGTTAAACTGTGCCAATAAAAAAACAACCTAGGCAAAGGTGTGCTTTCTTTTTAAAGTGTAAAATCTTGTTAAAATAGCACAACTTATAGAGGATCTTGTCCTCGGAGACAGACAGACATTATTATACTCAACACACCTATTTTGAAGGAAAGTTGCTCTCTTCTAGGGGTGCATCATAGTGTTTTCTCAAACTAATTTCATATAGGGATGATCTCTTTGTTAAATACATTTGCAACTGTACGTCTGCATTTATTTTACACATAATAGGCAATATCTATTTAACTGCTAAAAAAAAATCTAATTTTAAAATAGTATCCTAATTTTTGTACATTTCAAATAACTTTTGTGATGACTGAAGTGAGCTGTTTTTCTCTTCTCGATATCTACAAAAAGTTGTTTTTATTTGAAGCAAGCGCGATAGCATCTTAAAAAGGAAGCTTTCAAGGATCCACCTGCTGATTACATTTTTTCTTGAAAATGTTGCGCTAAAATCAATGTTCCATTTTTCCTTATTTGATCTGAAGAAAACTGTGCTCATCTACTTGAGTAACTGGAGTGAAAGTAGAGGGACAGGCATTAACAAACCAGTGTTTTTCAGACATCTCCATCTTTCCATCTCAATAAGCATCATAGTTACAGTAGGTAAACTCCACTGGCAGAAACTAGAAACATGGTGGTATTGCAGTGAAATAAAATGTATCACTGTTAAAACTACCAAAGAAATTACTTGTTTTCATATATGTGTAAACATTTCTATATCGGCAGTCCTCTTGGAGCCTTGGCTGGAGCATGGGTGTACTGTAAAGGAAATTTGCCAATTAAAGGACACATTAGAGTGGACAGAAAGCAAACATGCAAGCTAGGAATTCCTGCAAAAGAAAAGGACAGGAGAAAGCTCTGGTGGATTTTTTACTCTTCGTATCTCATTTCCTGTGACCACAAAGTTACATTTTCATAAAACTGGAAAAGTACTGTAGAAGTAGGGTGGTATAAATGAGCGTGAGAGAGAAAAGAAGAGATCGAGGGAGTAATGGAGAAAGGGAGACAGACAGAGAAAGTGGGGGATGGTGGGTTCTCTCCTCTGTGCACTTGGGTGATTTCCCCTTGCCTGATTTGCAGTGACAGGCTTCCCAGCATGCTTTGAGCAGCCCTGAACTGCTGCCGCAAACACGCACGCACGAGCATCCGCATGCACTCTCACACTCGTATCAGATGCATTTGCACTCATGAACACACATGAAAACAATCATGCACATAAATGTATTTCATAACCCAACCAGAATTTCTTTGGCTGGTTAAACAGAGGGCAAATATATTCTTGAACAAGAAATTCAAATAATATTAATACCAAATTCCAAAGAGCATTTTTGTAATACAAAATTATTATTTTAAAAGGATGCACATCACAGATATGTTGAACGGGGTCACATGCCACCTGCCTTTACAATGCAGAGGAATGTGATCACTATGGTATGTGTTATCTAAATAAAACATGCTGTTGGATGAAACCAAAATCTGTCACTGAATGTTTTTACTCCTCATCCCTTCATCTGTCACAACCAGGGCTGTCTAACCCAAGGAGGGAGGGGAAAAATGAGAGAGAAAAACGCAAGAGTGAGTGGTATAGTTTGAGAGGCAGGGCTAAAAATACCCACTCGCTTAAACTGACCTTTATGCATGAAGAGTGTGATAGAAAAGAGGGAAGCAAACGGGAGAAAGAGGGAATGGTAAAACCATAAAGGAAAAGTGATGGTAAGGACCGGGAGAGCAGAGACAAACTATGTTGCCACCCCCCCCCGCCCTCCTCTTTCTTTGTTTCCGTCTGTCTAATCGTCCCTTACCGGTGTCCTCTTCCCCTACTGAAAGCCTTGCCCTCCATTTATTAGCAGAACATGCTGGCCATGGAGACATTGAGCGAGGGATAGAGAGATAGAGGCAGAGAGGAAGAAAGAGTGATGGTGAGAATATCGATTCCCCAGTGTTGGTCTGCTCTGCTCCAGAGCCTCAGGGGTATGGGACTGGGGATGGAGAGAGGGTGAGGCAAGAGGGAGAGAGGCTCTGCTGGGGGGGGGGAGGAAGGGATGGAGGGGGTGAGGGTGCGAGGGAGAGGGGGTACAGCGTGGCAGCTGAATCCCCCCCGGCCTGTCTACTGAGGAGCACGTCTGATTGAGCAGCAGCACACTAACACGCACTGACAGCCTGGCCTGCGAGGGGGCTGCCCTGCCTCCATCCACAGCCCAGCCCCAGCCTTAATGCACTGCCTGTGTGTATGTGTGTGTATTTGTTGGAAAAGAGACAGAAAGATAAGCGAGTGTGTGTCTTCTTACCATGGTAATCTTTGTAGAGTGGGTTGGTCTCTCTCTCAGAGCCTTTGAATGATTCCAGGGCTATGGCATTGTCACATAGCCTGGTTATGCTGCCCATTAGAGCTCTGTCCTGTAGGACCAAGAGAGTGAGAGAGTGAGAGAGTGAGAGAGAGAGAGAGAGTGAGAGAGTGAGAGAGTGAGAGAGGGGGGAGGAGACATGAGCAGGTAATTAAAAGCCTCCTGACGGGCCATCAGTGTTGCAATTAAATTAGGTCATCATTTCCCATGGCCAGGTCATTTCTGCCCATGGCTTAGGTGAGCGTGATGAGGTATAGAGGGGAAAGAGCACTGATAGGGGTTACACAGGTGATGTCGGGGGCAGGCAAATGGACATACAACTTACATCAGGCATACATCTACAACCACTCTACAAAGATTACCATACATCAATGGCAACACGTTGAAATTATTTTACTTCATCAAACAACAATTTTTACGAAAAAGGCTCACAGTTGGTGCACACTCTCAAACCCGCACACATCAGGGGAGGATAGAGGGGAAGTGGGAGAAAGCAGCAGAGGCTTGATGAGGAGAGCTCCCCCTACTGGTTAGGTCAGTGACTTGACAACCAAGAGGACAAATCTGAGGCGAATACAGTAGATAGAAAGAATGAAGCAGAAATATACAAAAGCGTGGAGGCAGAGAGTAAGGGAGTGGAGAAGAGGGAGGGAGAGAGAGAGACACTGGGATGGAGGGAAAGAGGGAGTCCTGCATTATTAATCCCTTTACCTCCTGAATCATTCACATCCTTCTCTCTGTGTTCGCTGCCACCGCCTAATGCAGTTTTCATGCCTTCATGTCTTTTCCCCACTCTTTCTTCTTCCTTTTCATTTTTGTCCTACTTTTAAAGTATGCATATCCCACAAGTCAGGGCCACCAGCACTTAGAGGGTATCTGAGGTCACTCTAATGCAGCAATTAAAGCCAGTGTAAGAGTTTGGCTAAAGCAAATTATTGGTATGGTACAGTATAGTACAATAGTGTCCTTGCGAGAAAGAGGGTCAGCTAAAACTTTATCTGTGCTAGTCTGTCTAGACCATAATCATTTTTCTGTGCTTACTTAAATACAAAGATGAGGCTCCTTGACAAAGACTCAAAAGTTTCAAAGTCAGAGGAATCCGAAGTGTCCACACAGAACTGCTCAGCACAGTGGCAGAAGGGCAGAATGACGTAAGTAAGACATGCACGTGCTCCACAGCTCCGCAAGTTTAAGGAGGTGATCAGGGAACAGCTCACCCCGACATCTGTACATCTTCTTTTTAAAAACTTATTTATAATTGATAAGGGGCTCAAACAAGAGTCACTTGAGTTCTGCAACAAAAGTCTGTGCTTGCACAATTAGGAATTGTTGATATGTCATGGAATAAACGATTAATCGATAAATCAAGAAAATAATCAGAAAAGAATTGATCATGTAAATAATTGTTGGTTGCGGCGTTAAATTTAAATGAATAAAAGTAAACAAAAGGTCAATTGAATATTGAGGGTTGAGTAGAGGGTTGATGGTTATTAAAAAGAACCTAAAGTGAGGATTTTGTAGCCCCACTACAGAACTAAACAACTCTGCCTGCTCAGTCCAAACCCTGAGTCTGACTGAGTCTAAATATTTGCATAGGTCAGGACACCTTAGTCTGAGCAGCAGGTAAGGTGTATATTGATGCATTTTAGGGAAGACTATGCATTATGTGTGTGTGTGTTTACTTGTGGGGATGGTAGCAGGAGAAAGTATGATGGAGGAGGACCAGGCTAGGACAAGCCTAATTAATGTTTCAGATGGATTCTGGCACTGGACTTTTGTGAGGAGGCTTTCAGTGAGTTGCTCAACTTCCCAAGCTGCTCAATAATGGATAGAGAGTCCAGTGTGGTTTCGCCCAGCTAGCCCACTACTACTAGTCTAGACAGTCTTCCAAAGGCCACACACCGTTAACCAAGCTAATTATCTAAGCAAAGGCACTGGCAAACAGAAGCTCTGCTAACATGTCAATTCTTAAAATACCAGACACACTGTTGTTATTAACTTAGAATGAGCAGCCTGCACACCTTGGTGACCTCAGCTGATCAATTAGAATCTTTTCTTATGACAACAACATCAAGTGAGACTAAACTAATCATAAGGTCATTTCATAGATGCCCATTTTAACAGCCTCTCATTACCTCCATGTTGGCTTTGTCACCCAACACCTGATTCTGTCCAAAATTTCCCCCTCTCCTCATCTTCCCCTGCTCATTCACTTCACTCCCCAGGGTGGAGAAGGGGGAGGGGACAGATTAAGGGTTTGGAGGCCAGGCCAGAGAGGGACAGGGGGACCGCTCCCACCACAGCTGACATCTGCTAGTTAGCCACTCTACCTTTTTTTGACTAGGCCAATGCCGCTGTGCACTGAGCATATAGGCTTGGAGCCAGAGCATGTTGTGACAACACAGCTGTTCTGAAAGTTAAGCATCGACCTATATCTTTGTATAAAGCATCACAGATAAGGTAGCTTCCATGCTCTTGTGAATGAGGAAATATAAGGAAGTACAGTGTTCAAAGTGTAGGCAAGATAAAACATTTTGGTAGAAAGTCTCAGATGGCTTTCTTGTGAGTGTGCTTCTATGGTCAACTGTCTGGGGGAGGGCTGTGGTTTGCCATATGCCTCAGCAGATGACTCCACCTTCACACTGAGAGGCCAGACTGTACACAGACGCATGTACGTGGACTCATACCCCCCAAACACACACATACACACACACACACACACCCCCAACACACACACACAAACACAGCCAGAGACACACACAACTACAAGGAGGGATATTTGAAGAGAATAAAATGCATACACAGGCACACACTCTCATTGTGTACAGCTTCAAGTAATTACAAGCCCAAACAAACAAACAGATTTAGAGGCCTTTGAATGAAGTGTGCACTCGACTGGGTCTGTTGGGGGAGTGATGCGTGGAGGAAGAGGCCCCTCACAGGCCTCAGTCATACCAGGGTGACACTGAACCACAGGGTAAAGAGGAGACCCCACTACAAAAGACTTAAAACTTTGTACCCCATTAATGAACAAGACAACGCAAAAGTACATGGACCAAACATCAACCCACGCACAAAAAATCCTAACTGTATATTATCTGTAAATTCAAGTCAATTCAAGTTTAGCACGGTATTTATACCTCTGGTGGCAATCTAAGGTAAGTGGTTTAGGACACACAGGGAAGCAAAGACTCTCTGCAGTTATGCCTTGTAAACCTTGAATATCATGGTATTCTTGCAGTACCACACATGTCAGAAACTAATGGCAAATTGTTCTCAACAAAGTTAAACTACCTTAAAAAGTGGATATATCACTTATCTATTAGGTCAGACAGTAATTGCTAATCAGATACGTTGTATTCTAAGTGCATGCTGATGATCATGAACTGTGCCGAGTTGTTCTGATGCGTCAAACGTTGTCTTACCTGGATGAGATGTGAAGGCACAGTAACCACTGCAACTGACAGCGATGACCTTAGCAAAGCACGCAGTCCATAGAGGAAGGTAGTAAGGGTGTGGCTGTTTCTAGGGTTGTCATGGCAACACAGGTCATCACCCCACACAGCCGAGCCAAGAGAGTGAAGCCCAATTCGCAGGATGTTACGTGACTTTGACTATAAGAAAGAAGGAGCAAGAAGGAGGAGTCAGGAGTACTAAAAATGTGTACAAAGTCATGCAAATATGTAATTTTCTACAGAATCACACATACATACTAATGCAGTAATATAGTTTGATTTAATTTTAAGTTCTCGTAGTGCATCTAAAGATTTACAGATTACTCCTTTTGGGTTATTTTGGAAAGGTGCTGTTTTGAATAGTATTCCCAAACTCTGGGAGAGAGCGACTGGACAGTCTGCTTAACAGCACAGACGATCGGAACAAAGTGCCCAAACGTGACTGGACACAACTGCCCAATCACAGAGGCCATCTGACACACGCACAATGGACCTGTCAGACAGGCTTCCAATATGGCCGCCACCCAGAAACCCCAGCACATTCTTGGCACAACAGCAATGCATTGCAGCCAAGGGGGCCTGGGTAAGGGTGGAGTGCCTTCCCTTGAACCCCCCCCATCCCACCACAAGAGATCAACTGTAACCCACTCTCATGTAGACGGAGAAAAAGTGGCCAAACAGTGGTGGAATATATATCACTGAAACTGAGAGAATGGAGGAGCCTGTCCAAACTGTGAGAGGTTTTAAACCTTTGGTACAATTGCCTTTTATTTGGGGTTTCTTCAGGATGACTCCTGATTACTGAGGTGAGAGCCAAGAGTGATTAACAAAGCTCTGGCCTAAAATCTGCTCACTTTTTTCTTTTTTTTCTCCAACCTCTCCTCTCCTTTATCCCTCCCCCTCTATTATCTCGACCCTCCCAAAATCTCCTCAGCCCCACTCCCCATCGCTTCCTCTCCCAACAGTATGACCTAAGCTTCGTTTGGATCTGGATCAGAATCACAGGCATCTAAGAAAAATAAACCCCATTGTTTCTGGGAGTTTTTCACAGTTGGCTCATAGTTTCCCAAAGGAGGACTCTCATACTGAACTCTACATTCATCCTCCTCTACACCATTCAACATAAACACTGCATCTCTATACCTTACTATTCTAAAGTATTAGTCTAATAATGACAAAGGCACGCGCACACACACAACACTACACTACTTTAGTATAGTAAAGGTACAGAGATGCAGCATTGATATGCCCTTTCTTTGTTTAGCAGGCTTTGCCTACATTGTCTTGGGGGCCTTAGAATTAGAAATGTATTTCTATGTCTGCAGCCCAGCAGGGGGGAACTGTGGTAACACGACTGTTACTGTGGCATCAGGAGGCGAGACCAAACTTAACTCCTATAGTTTAGCCTATAGAAAAATCAGGGAACAGTGCCAGTAGAGTCCAGCCAAGGACCAGAGGCCAGCCATATAGGCTACAGCAGACTGGGACCACAACCTAATCACCAGCCAGTCTCTGCAGAGACTCACAGTCCTGCTGCCATCCCTGTCTCACTCGTCTCAAAAGACTCAAAAAATATACACAGGCAGATTAATTCTTGTTCTAATCTGTTATTTACACAACACAGTTTATATGAAATCTACATCTTTTTACCAGTCAATGATGGCAGATTAACAAATAAACATATAAACACACACACACTGACTATCACCCATATTGGGCATTCTTCTGCCAGAGCCCATGTCGCTCTGTGCCGATCTGCATTCCTGGACTGTGCCAACAGCATGTCAGGCGGCCACACTGCTTTAATGATGTCAGCAGTTAATCTGGCGTGTGAGTGACAGCGCTCAGGGAGGGAGGGTGGGGGTATTGGAGGTAAATCCTGTGTGTGAGTGACAGAGGGGAGAGGTGGCTCCAGGTGACGAGCAGAGGGGTCACCGAATGTAGGTGAATAAGGTGTGCGCATACACACGCACACTTATACTGTATATATATATTTATATGTGTGTGTGTGTGTGTGTGTGTGTGTGTGTGTGTGTGTATGTATGTATGTGTATATATATATATATACATACATACATACATACACACACATACATACATATATATATATATATATATATATATATATATATATATACATATATATATATATATACATATATATATATACATATATATATATACATATATATATATATATATATATATATATATATATATATATATATATATATATACATATATATATATATACACATATATATATATACACATATATATATATATATATATATATATACATATATACATATACATATATATATATATACATATATATATATATATATATATATATATATATATATACATATATATATACATATATATATATATATATATACATATATATACATATATATATATATATATATATATATATACATATACACACACACACACACACACATATATAAATATATACATACAGGCACATCACAGTGTTAACAAGATTACACTTGGCCCTGCTGAAAACAGATGGGGCCATGGATGTTTCTGGCATTCTGTAGAGGATTGATGATTATTAAAAAGATGTATGTCAAAGGTAAGACACACACAGCTGGGACACACAGGTGAGGCCAACCCAAGCAGGTGAGAGAGACGTAAACAGACTTGAGAGTGGACAAGTGGTGGTTGGAATGTGACAGGAGAGCTTGGAGTCACAGATGCAGATCTGGTATCTCTTTTTAAAAAATGCTCCTCTAATGCATATCACACATAATAACCTAAATGCATAATAGTTTGACTGGGCTCATAGTACTGAGGCTACAAGCAGACATCTGCAACCTGAACATATTAGCACCAGCAAGTCAAAGAGTTCACCTTTAATGACATTCAGTGAATGCAGAAAAAAAATGCACACCTGCCTTTGGTGTTGCATCACTGCTGGCGGCAGCTTACTGCATGCCTTACTGCATTTCAGCAATGTTTTTGATTTGTTAATCAGAGAGCCAGAACCACAAACAAATTAAAAGTTTGTGGATTTGATTATGGGAATTGATATGTGTGATGAAATTGGACTGATAATTGATTTTTGTTAAAGATATAGAGTCAAATCAATAAAGAAAACTTGTGCCACTTTTGAACATTTTTAACACTCCACTCTAACTCAACTGGTTGAATGGGTTGAAGCGGTGGCAAAACGTAACATGAAGAGATTGGTGGCCTAAAGTGGACATTTTTCCTTGTTCATCTGCTTTGTCTGCCATGTAAGCCACAAATGTATACACAGAGTCACAGTATGATTGCTGTTTGGTGAAAGGATGTATTGGTTTTGTTAAAATGGTTTGACAATAATTGTAGATACAAATTTCAAGAAGGTTGTAGTTGCAGAAAATATGTGGCAAAAAAACTCTGAATTGCAAACAAATGCAAAGCAGTCATTCACTTCTTGGTTCTTACCATGGGGGCTGCTACATCAAAGCCCTCCCTGTGTATCACGTCTTGAAGTGACTTCAGCAATGCAGCGTAGGACTCAAGAATGGTACTGAAAAGAGCACAGGACAGAGTGGGCATAGTAGAGGAGACAACCAGAAAGAAAACACAAAAGGGTTACTTAGGATGTGTAAACTTTAATTGAAACCATTTTGATAAAACTGGGCCAAGCCTATCACCACAGTAGCTTAATCCTCTATGACTGCAGCATGTTCCTCCTGACTGTGCTTTTCTGGAGCCACTGAAGCAGACAGATGATCCATATCAAGAGATCCAATTAATTTATTTGGTTGATTAAATTACAACATGACTGGTTCTCTGTCAGCTCCCTCAGGATCTGATTGTGCAGAGACAGACAGACAGACAGACAGATAGATGAGATGTGCATATGCACAAACATGCACACAACAAAGATGATAAGTGAGAAGGAGGGGGGAATTAATGGGCTGATATCTAAAATTAACAGGGAACAGCATTTTGGTGTTTAATCAGGGGTAAGATGTGCACCACTGACAAAGTGCATACAGTACCATCGGAGCAACATCTTGCAACATTCAAGGGATGGGTTACTGCTGAGCCCACCAGGGGCCTATAGGGATGGCCAATAGGAATGTTAACCCCATCTTTTTACACAGGTCCCCCCACTTAAAAACACTTCACCATTGTAATGACCACTCTGTAGTGAGTCACAGTGGGCTGCTATGTCAGTTGTCAATTTGACCTGCAGGCTACAAAAGCTGATAAACATAGATTGGTCACACGCCAATGGCCCTGCATAAAGAACAGTAATACACACTTGTGTTGATTACACTTGTGCCAAGTATATCCATGTACTCTATTTCAGTTATTCAGCCCAACAATGGTGCCTCATGACCCCGCTGGGGCTAATGATAGAGCTGGTTTGGTGAAAGAGGGACACCTACCCTCCTTGGACTCTCTGCCCATGCCCCTGCTCTGAGGTAGGGGGCTGGGATGGTTTGACATGCAGATAAGCAGAAGGTTGCCTCTGGTTGGCAGCAATTGTGTAAGACGGCATTGTGTTTTAGCTACCCCTACTGAGCACCCCTCATTCAGGTACCAAAAAGGTCTAGGTGCTTAGCTACAGGGGCTAGTACGTCGGCTAATTAGGATCATACAGGGGGAAGCTTCTTTATCTCAGTGTTCCTCTTTCAGCGAGGGAAGAAAGAAGGAGAGAAGGGGGATGCTTGGTCTTAAACAACAGGATCTGTATCACCTAGAGAGCAATTTGTGCCAATTATGCCTTCAAGTGAAACGGAGCAATTTAACAGCTAGGGTATCAACATGGGGCTGTGGACACGTGCAAGGGGGAGTAGCCTGCTTAGGAGTTTGTGTGGTACATGTGCGTGTGTAATGTGCTGAGTGTCTGTGTGCATGTATGTTTGTGTGTTAGTATTGGGGCGGGGCTGGGGGCACAATGGTGCGGTGCAGGTGTAGTGTTTTGCTGTCCAAATGTCTGTAAGATCTATAACCCATTCAGACGCCACAACAGTACCACCGTGTCACTATGACTCACTAGACTGCCGCACAACGCTGCAAACATCAATAGAGAAAATATTTTATTATAATATTTATATAATATTAATGGGAATTATTAAGTTCTGAACTGATAAACCTAAGTTTAGCACAATACCGAATACTGTCCACATCATGGTCCACACTTAAAATGTATATTTTAAACTGAATATCCACAACAACGTGTTGGCATGGGTGCTCTATTAAACAGTCTCTGTTTGCTGAAAATAAGGAAGAGGGATTCTATAAAGCCTCCTCTACATCCTCTGTGCTCCAGATTGCTGTATTTACCCAGTGTGTGTGAGTGTGCCTTCGTGTGCCCTTGTGTGTTCAGCAGCACTCTCTGAGTAAAGAGCCTGCGTGACCTCTGAACCCTAAGTACACTCAACGCAGGAGAAATCAAACAGACGCTGAGCAAACAAGACCCTTATTTGAATAGACATACACAACCTTTTCAAGAGGCTGAATGTCTTAGGCCAATGGCAAGCTACTCAGAATAGAGGATGAACCTGATATGTATCAGCTGTTTAAAGGGTAAAAAAAATAGAGTTTTTAAAATATTTTTTTTTAAAACACTGTTTTTGTTGAAATTGGAAATTTCATTTAAATATTATGAAAACCATGGCTGCATTAGCTTTCATCTATAATGAATAATATTTTCTCATATTTTTAAGCAATTCGATGAATCTCAGTAACTATTTATAACAAAACTAAGAAAGTGTAATGTTTTTCTGCAGCTAGAGGTAATAAATGCATACAGTTTATTAGAGCTGAAACAATTAATTGATGGATTTGCTGATAAACAAAATTAATCAGCAATTATTTTCATAATCGTCATTTTTCGAGTAAAAATGTCACACATGAACTGGTTCCAGCTTCTGAAATGGGGGGATTTCCTGTTTTTTTTCCTGTTTTATATCATAGTAAGTTGAATGTGTTTGCTGTGGACTGTTCGTCGCACAAAACAAGACATCTGATATGTTAACTTGGGCTCTTGTTTCTCCTGTGGTGGGCATTTTAATTTTTTATTTCTGACATTTATTTCATTATAGACAAAACAATTAGATTAACTGACAATGAAATCAACTGTTAGTTGCAGCCCTACAGTTTATTAAATTCTTAAAAAAGCAAAGGGCTTTATGTGATCCTAGGGAGAGCTCAATCTAGAGTTTCTTCCTCTCAGGCTAACTTTTCTCTAATGCACACGCTGGTTGTAGGGCTTATACAGTATGTGCTCTTTAAATTACGTAGGTCTGTCTGCATTGTTGGTTTACCTGTGTTCTGTGAATGATGCCATGTTTGCTTACCTGTGTTCTGTGGTTGATGTCTTATTTGTGTAACTGTGTTTTGTGGATGATGTCATTTTTGTGTGCCTGTGTTCTGCAGATGGTGTCTCATTGGTTTCCATGCGTTCTGTGGATGATGTCTTGTCGTTTTACCTGTGTGTGGGTGATGACTGGGTGGGATGTTCTGGGAGGTAGAAGCGGTGGCACTTGGCTGCCTGGCGAATTTCTGGCTCCATCGTCTTGGAGACGTCATAGTAGTGCCCGAACCGGGATGAGGATGCCAGGGCACTCTGAGGACGTCAACATGTCAAACTCATATTAAAGCATATGAACACTTAATACCTTTAATTGAAGAGCATTTAAATGTATTTTCAATCATCCCTGTCTGACACTACTGCTTGCTTTGAATGCCTCACAACAAATTATGTGCATTTAACTATTTCAGATAAGAATAAAGCAATTCATAAAGAAAAATAATCTTATTTGTCTTTGTAATATGTTAAATGAGTGTGCTTCACAATACTATGGTAATGCAATTGCATTGTTTATGGGTCATTCCTCAACATTCCTACAGCAGAGAAGTTAAATAACCACTACGACCACACTCTTAATCATTTCTTCACATAAATGTCCACTTCTGGCTGTGAAAGCAAACATGTCAGGGACGCAGGGGAAGGCGGATGTTTTCCTGGAGCTGAAAGAGAGAGTTTTAGCTCTTCTCTCTCAGTAAAACCAGGGATTCCATTGTTAGAGGGGCCCTTAATCTACTTCTAATCTGGATTAGGGCTCCTGGTGTGTCCCTCTCCTAGCGGGACGAGGGGGTCAGCAGGGCAGGGGGGTCAGGGGCTCATCTTCTCTTTGTGAGCCAGGCAACCCGCTTAGCGTTCCATCCCCGCCCTGATGGTCTCACCTTTGATCTGATGTCTTCATCAGGAGAGCGACACAGTGGGCTATGGCAGGAGAGGTGTGTGTAAGGGGAAAGTAAGCGTTGACTCTGGGGGTGAATTTGGGATGCAAATCCTCTGGTGGGGCTTACTAGTGGTTTGTAAAGACGATTTTACAGGGAAAGGGGGAGAGGTGAGGAAAGGACACAGATATAAAGAAGTTTCCAGGGAGAGAGAAAGAGGGAGAGGATCCCCAGGGAAACACTGTGTGCTGTTAATCCACATAGCGATATGGATTATAGACAGAAGGGGGGAGACTGCAGAGAAGTAGAAGGGGAGGGTCAACTCTCCTCAAAGCGGAAGAAAGAGTGTAGGGCTGCCGACCCTAGCAGGGGGAAAGGCCGGGATTTGGGGGAAGACAGAGGCGCAGGTCTGAGTCATAGGGTTGAGCGAGCAGACATGTCAATGCACAGACTGCAAAGTACTCTTGTTTCCCAGGCTAAGCAGGGGTGCAGGCGTGTGTGTATGTGTGTATATGTGAGTTGGGGACCAGTGAAAAGCCTACCTATTGCCAGCTAAGTGTGAGTAATCTGGTCCAGCTCTGAAAGGAGAGGCTGAGGCCTCATTCACTCCACAAAGGAGTTTAGAAGCTCATGGATTTAGCGGTGGAGACAATTGCCAAACCACTAAGACCAGAGAGGCAGTGCTGTTCTTTCTCATACCATCTTTAACAGAGACACATGTTGGACTTTTAATTAAAGTAGCATAATCACAAAGTTACCTATATTCTACTGCATATTCTAGTCCAAATATGCTGCAATCATTATAATAACAGACAATATAAACTGTCATGCGATTACCTGTACTTTTGGAAGATTCTGATAGCGCCAGGCAATCTTCATAGCATCCAAGCTGTCCTGTGGTTCACAAGACAGCTTGGGCTGCTCCACTGGTTTGTGGATAGCAACATCGTCCAAGATGGGAGCTGGGAGTTCCTGCACAAAATGATACAATGAATACAGTAAGTTAAAATATGTTGATTGTGAATAGTCAAATAGACATTTTAACTATCCTTATTGCTGTGTAATATCATGCAACCGTTGCACGTTACAAATACGGTCAGTACCGTAGTAGTCTTATCCATCAGTGCATAATGGACATGCACTTAAGTGCCAGCTTTCAACAATAACCAGATTTTTTAAATGTTACGTAAATGAAAAGCAAACCTAGTTTCTTTAATTGTGCTGAAGCAATTAAGAAAAGATTCTTGTAGCGTTGTGTCCTTGTATCAAACACAAATAGATCTAAAGTTTGACTAAAACTGGAACTGAAATAAGTCAAGCTTTGTCAATTAGAAAACACTGTGAGCTCTCTCATAAGAGAGACTGTTCTTTCACTGTGCAACCAGTAAAAGAAATTTCCAAACAAATCTTGCTAGCCTTGGATTCAAAAACATTGTAGGGGTGGGAGGGAAATCTGACTGATTAGCTGATGCAAGTAAAGGTGGGTTTTTAAGTGTCAACGTTATTGCAATAATTTCCAGCTTTAACCTTTCCTTTCTTCCAATAAGCTGGTTTCTTGTATGCATGTTAACGTAATGCATAAAGTAAAACCTTCGCATCTGAAGATTAGCATACTGTGAATGTAGCTATGAAAATACTAAGTGATGTGATATATCCCCATTGGGAGTCCTCCTCTCTTAATAAGCCTTTGATATGTAAAGAGAGGGTGAGGCTGTGACCCCTCCCACTATCAATCAGTGGGTGAGAGGCCCTCCTCCTGTATGATGGGTGGCAGTCAGCTTCTGGGGCTACGGTCCTCTTCACAGAGTGATGTATCGGGAAACATTTCAACAATGCCACAACCATGCCACCCTCAACCTCTCAGACACCCCCGCTGACCCTGACACATCTTGGGGAAAGCTGTGCGCCTAAATCATGGCCTAACCAGCCTGAACCAGGCTGAATACTGTACAGCAGGAGCTAATTAATATATTGTGACAAAAAACTACTTTTACAAGTAGGCAGAATATTTCCAACATCTTCTAATGACTAAAAGGTAAATAAAAGTTTTTCAAAACTGTCTTTTTGACAGTACTGCATTTGTACAGGGATGATGTTAAAGTAGACATATTAAGGCCATCTTAGCTTCTTTGTGAATGGTGTGTCAAGACTTGTAGCTGGGAAAAAAAAATCATACTTTGCAGGACAACAAATTTCCTTCCTAAGAGCTTACAGAATAGACGGCACCTCCTCTCATACCTGAAAGATGTCATCTGGGTTATCTTGAGCCGCCGCCACGAAAAGTTCATGTCGACACACCACTCCTTCTGCCAGGAAGTACTTTAAGATCATACGAGAGTAGCTATCATATCGGTCCTCCTCTAAAAAAAGAAACAAAAGACAACCGCATTCAGAATTTGAGTGTGAGTGGAAAACTAAAAAAAAACATACACTCAAAAGACTGAAAAAATCATTGAAAATCATTCAATGCCATACTGCCAACATTGTCTGCAAGGCCTAAGGAAATGATTTAGTGATAAAATAGGTACAGCATCTTCCCTATGAAAAATGTATCAACCTCAAGTCTATCATTGGATCTTGTCTCATTCTGACCATTCATTCAGACACCCAGATCCAGCAGTTCATGACCACATCACAGTTGCCGACTGTAATTGATATAAGGACCACATTCGGGCTACCATTTGTAGTGAACAGATGAAGAGGCAATCGACATGGCACAGAAACCTAGGTGTTACTGTGTGACCTGACTATCAAAGTGGAGATGACATCTTCAGCTCTCTTGTTAAGGTCTTAACAGTATTCTTGTCCACTTTCACCTATCATATCCCCAACCAGCAGCGGAGGTGATAGGGAGACACCTGTCTTAAGCATTCACCTGACCCCTCCCCCTGAAAGAAAAGGTACCACTACTGTCAGGAAAACTGACAGTAGGAAGCAGAAGTAGGATAGGATTGTGCCTGTCACCAAAATACTTCCTGACATCTGGTTCACTTGAATCTCTCTGCTTTTAGTGTGAATTCTGATGGCAATGGCATCCTTTCATTATCATGTTTCTAGTGTCATTCACATCAGGTGTATTTATTATCATAGAAGTAGGTTATAAGGCATATACAAGGGGGTGAAGGGGGTAATTCTTAGCTTGATGTGATGACATTACAGTCTCACTTAGAGGAATATCTCAAGCATTAAATGGACTGGCAAGTGATTCTAAACATCAAACATACTTTCTCAAAGGTAGCCTGTCTCAGTGCACACAAAACAGCCATCCGACCATTCCACACCCCAAACCCACAAAAAAAGTCTGCATCATCACCGTGAACCCCCCCGAGCAGGGCACATAACTCCACCCAGCATGCTACTGCTGCTTCCTTTCGCAATCATCATTTTGTAAAGATTTCATAGGCCTCTCCACACAATGACAAACAGTGGGCACAAGGACAAAGGCAGCAGTGACAGTTAAAGGTAATGGGTACACAGCTGACAGCTTGGGAATGACATCCTGACGTGTCATCCTCAAACATCCGGAGAATTCCCCCCTCCCATGTTCCCGGTCTATGTCCTCACCTACGGACTTAGGATGGCCCAGGAAATTCCATGGGTCTTCAATTTGTTGTCGGTGGGGCTCCCTGTTCTCTTATTGATGGGTTTCTAGGTCAGCAGGCCTTTGTGGCTTTCAGCAGGCCCCACAAAGACTCCCAGATGGGCCCTCTCAAGATGGGGCCTATTGTGGCTGTGTTTCTATGGGAGCCTTACAAATGGAACCTCCAGGAGTCATTAGGCTGTTAAGGCAGGGGGTAAGGGAGGGGTGGGAGGTGGCGGGGTATACGAGCAACAGGGGGTGGGGGACGGTCATATCTTTAAGGTAGATCAGTCACTCTGGACAGTCATGGGATGATTTTTTCTTCTTCCTTATTTTTTTTGCTTATTCTGACTAAGGTTTGGTAAAGGGGGGAAACGCCTCAGCTTAATTTGCCTTCAAATGAGGGAGTGGGAGTTCCACAGTCCTGAATCATATCTGCAAAAGCTGCAGGGGGAGGAGAGAAAATATCTAGGTCAGAGTGTTATCCCCCTTGTATGAATCTTTGGTCTATGATGTATTATTATTTCTACTGAGCAGCTCAAATTAATTAAGGCCATATGGCAGGTAAACAAAATACAATGTGTCAAGATGATCAATCTCAAAAATCATTACACCATGTGTCTGACACTGAGCTCAAGTCCTTTTTCATTAAGTGTCTTGCTTTTCTAAACATTTTATTGTATTCTGCATTGTGTGTATAGCACTTTTAATGTCTTCAGTTGTTTTTTATTGTGTTCATGTTTTCATGCTGCAAGAAGAATTTCCTCTTGTGGGACAATAAGGATCTGAACTGAACGTTACTAATTGTCATGCAACCTAATATAACCTACCTTTATAGAAGTGTATGTAATTGTGATAAAGTAACTTCAGTGTTGATGTCTTTTCATTGCATGTTGCTATACATTCTCACTGCATCTCCTGTAGTTATACTTAAGCATAAATATGTTTTTTTTCCAACTATTAGGCCAGCATAGTTTGTCAGAGTAATAATTATGATGAACTATTTCAAAATATTTGTTTAGTCTTCTACATAAATTTTAAAACTATGCTCAAAACTAAGATAATTCTTATTCAACATGCACTTCAAAGCTTTGAAATATTTAAACATGTAAAACAAGGCCACATTCAATAGTAATTATTATGGGTACATTAAATAAAAACACATTCACTTAAACTAATGGAATGAAACCATACATGGTCAACATAATAAGAGCTGGGAAGCTTTGTTCCTTCTCTTACAAAAACACAGGAGATGAGAGATCTTCAGACAGCAGCCATACTGGGCTGATCCCCCTCTGGTTGACAAATCAGGACAGACAGCTCAAGACACTTCAAAGGCAGACAACGACCAGTCTGATAATTTTATATCTGTGTCTCACAAACAGGCCATCACGGCTAAAGGGGCAGACTGTAGGAGACGACTGCCTGAAACAAACACAAACAAACACACACTCCAAACTTCCCCCATCCCCCCCACCCACACAACAAAACAGACAGCACAGTGTGCACACACACATACCGCTCTTTCAGAGACAAACACAAGAGAGCTCACACACGCATTTCACCTTTACTGTGTCTCTCATTACCAGATGAAACCAACCGTACATTGATTCACAAAATGGAAGGGAAGAACGCATTAGTGTATAATCACTGACTCCTGCATCGATTGGGGGGGTGAATTAAAGGGCAAAGCAATATCATCAGTTGGTATAGGCCTTTGCTACACACAAATTACAGCTTCAAGGGGAAACAAGACTACCTTAACCTTACTGTCTACCAGTGCATATATCCTAGCCTATGATGAATGATAATAACAATAATAATACAGTGGAAGACATTTATGTCCCTAGAAAACCCACTTGCTTTGAATGTACTCCCGAAAACTTCTGTAACACATCTGCAGATGAGCATATCAATTAAGGATCACAGTGGAAGTGTTAACACCTGGGATTCTAACTAGAGACCTTCAGGTTATTAGTCTATTTGCCATTCTGCTAGACAGTGGCATGCTAACCATAAAGAGCCTGAGAACAGACAGACAGTATCATTAGCTGTGGCATGCTTAAAAGTCTTACTGAATTCAGTTATGGGAATACATTAGCTTTTTGGCTATACATGAATATATGAATAGTATGCTTAAGCTACATTTCAGCAATAGGTTAATACAGTGTCATTTAAAATCTATACAACTTCTTGATTGAAAGAGTTACAAAGAGTTGCCAAAAAGCTGAATGCTATAATGCTAAAGAAAATAGTAGCATATGTGTGTCTTCCAGGCTTAATGTATTTAATATTACATATGACGTATCTTTCTGAACACCAATGCACCGACGTCAAACAAAACTTCTACACTTCTGTTGTAACAGTAGTTGATTACTTGCAACTCCAATCAGAGCAAATAAAAGGACATTGCTCCCTGGCGCATTTATAAAAAGCTATAACTTAAGACTTACGACGTCTGATAACAATTTAACAAATGACCAGCAAAATTACTCACCAGTAGATATAGTTATACTATCTACTAATATGCTATTAAGTATCTAAAGAAATGTGTTATTGAACTTCCTGGGAAATAGCCCATCAGCAGGGACTTCATGCTGCATTAGTGAGGGTAACATAAAGGTCGAACCAATAAAGTCATCAAAAAAAGTTTTAACAATCCTGCCTTTTAGGCTGTTCTGTCCAATCACAATAGCTTTCTCTCCATAACTGATAGCTGATTGGTCTGAACTTGAGATTGATTCATCACTGACTTATGTTCTGTCCAAATAGCCTGTTTCAACAGGAAATACATCACATTAAGCAAGCAATCACTCCTTTTAGATGGGCCTTTTAAACAGTGTTCAGTTTGACAAGTTAGAAGCTCACCTATGAGAAGTACTGTTCCAACTGCTAACCCACCACCTGTTTGTGAAGACAAAAAACAATAATATCAGCTTTTTATTTATATCAGTCACATATTACAGACAGTGTCTTACTCTGAATCAATGTGAACCACTTGAAGCCTCCCTTTGGCCAACTGCTGCTTCCTTTACTCTCTCTTACAGTCTCCACAGCGGTGTATTCCTCATTATAAGAAAATACGCTTTTTTCACAGAAGGCATTTTGACTTGTCATAGTAGGAAAGGCACATGTTACTAATAACAGTAATGATGGCTCCGTTCTATTCAAGTGTCCCAGTAAACCATGACAGTGTGACAATGAGCAAAATAGCGCTAGGACCCTGAAACTGAAGTGGCTAAATGGAATTCAGCCATCATTAATTTTATTATTTAGACCTGTGCTTTTCCTACTATGATATGTCAAAATGTGTTCTGTGATATCTAGATATCTGAAAAGACGTCTCACATATTTTGTTTTCACACTGGTTATGGCAAGAGTTTCATTAACCCAGTTAAAAATCTAAGACCACTGGTAAGCTAAGAGCATTTCAGGTCAGTCCTTAATGATTCAACAACAAAGAACATTGTTTTTTATTTCATTTAACCCACACAAAGTTAGAGGGTTAGACCTTGCTCCTGCATGCCAGTGCAGGAGAGTAAATGGCTGGTAATCTTTAACTAATGAGGTCTTAATAGGTTTAGGCTGAGAGAACAAGAACATGTATATATCACATTTATGTTACAGAGAATAAGCATGAAATAGAGCACTCGTACAAAATGCTTTACCTATCAAATAAACGAGAAACATGACACATTTCTGTCAGAACTCCTAACATATCAATTATAGACAAAAACTTGCATCAGAAGAAAGTAGTGGCCCTTGTGAGACACAGGGACACATATAAAAGCAATATATTTTATGAGCATCTCTGGGCTTACAACTACCCATTTAAGGGGAAAAAAGGCCTCATTTTAAAGATTTCCAATGTGTTCTCTCCTGAAGAACCTTCGTTGTTTTTTTTCATTATAATGGTTTAGGCACAACTGAAAAGTGATATTCCTCATAAAATATATGCAGACACCACATTAACAGTACACTGCTGCATTTACACAAACTCCTGATAATCAGACTCAGACCCCGACAATCAGTTTTTTTTCAGTTCCCAGTTTCTTCATCCCTGTGCTCATGACATAATAAGTTGCCGAGTTATGATACACAACTTTTGCTGTCTAATTTTATGTTATGAATCATCATAATGATATTGAAACATGGCATGCCAATTTTATTAAGAAATTTGGTTTTTGAAATGACAGCATTTACTTGAAAATGCATTGAGATTAAACAGGGATATCAAAGTTTTTTGGACTGGTCCTTGGTGACTTAAATCAGACCGAGTTGAGAATGCTACATTTCTGGCATCAGTTTGATGAGAAAAATCTCTAGAGACACATCTTCAAACAAATACCTTTCCGTGAGCCACGGACAATTCAATATCAAATTAACGTTATAGTAAGTGAAGGGGTTCAGACAAAATGTGCCTGAAATCTGTCCATAATGCTAACATTAACTTTCACACTTTCAGTACAGTTTGTCTTGTCCTGACAGTGACACACCTCCCTATTCTGTGTTAATGCATATATTTCCCCTTTGAGAAATTAATTACACTAATATTTTGTAACGTTACATTGAGAAACACTGTTAGCCTGTGTAGCTAGCCCTAACGTTCAATTTCAACAGCAGACTGACCGAGCAGATAGTCGAGTGACGTGACACCGGTCGAAACTAAGAGTTGTCCATTTTGAACCGAAGGTCTGGTGCCAGGTATGGAGATTAACTTGCTTCTTGTTTTCTTCTGAAAACTCGTAGTATTGAACGGTAAACGTTCAGCCGAGGGTTTACCCACACTGCTCATGGGAGCTGCCATACTGCTTGTAACGTCTGTTAATGTTTTGGATCGTATTGTCCAATCAAAGAAGACTTTGGTAGCGCTCGACCAATAAGGGCAGCGATTGTTACGGGGCCGCGTGTCGAAGCTGTCAAAAAAGGAAGTTCAATTTGTTATAAGTGCATTGTCGGAGCATTGAATCACACAGTCGGTAGGTGAGTAAAGCTCGGTTGAAGTCATTTTTTATTTTTATTTTTTGTAATCCTGTTTACATGAACGTGGGTTTATGTGTTCTTGGCAATGGCCAGCAGCTATTCCATGCCTAAAAAGAGTCAACTAACGACTCGCGTTGTGCCGCTATGAACTTGTTGGTTCATTGCTTAACATTACAGAACCCGAATATTGTTTTACAGAATCAGCTCCTTCGTTTACAATCACAGCCCATCTCTTGTTAAGCAATCAGTAGAACTAACTATAATTACTTACTGTTCGTTAATGATATAGTTGAACAAACTGCTATTCTAGGGGTGATAATATAGGGTAGGCCTATATCACGCCACGATACCATCCTTATCGTAGATGGAAATGAGAACATATGGGGAAATGATGTTAATTAAGCTTCAGTCGTACGCTACATTGTTTCAGTGCATAATGGATTGCTTTTTATAAAACTGATTGAAACTGTTTGTGACAAGGAGCATAGAATCTGAAAGTTTTGGTTTTAATACACAATAAATGTACGTAAAGCAGCCATAACTGCCAGAAAGTGGACTATTTTAGAGGTTGGCCTTTATGATCGACAGTATATGAAAATGTATTTTATTTAACATAGCAAACTACTACAATTTAAACACTTCTTTAAATTCCAAGTGTTAAAAATAAAATAGAAAGGCTTGTTGCCAGTGCAATAATGACACATGGCAAAATAGTATATAGTGATGTTTGCTGCTATCTATAGTGCAGCCAGAAAGTATTCACAGCGCTTTACTTTTTCCACCTTTTGTTATGTTAGCTTTATTCCAAAATGGATTAAAGTAATTATTTATCTCAGTTCTACAAAACAATACCGCATATTGACAACGTGAAAGTAGTTTGTTTGAAATCTTTGCTAAATAATTAAATTTGTTTTTTTTTTTTTAAAAAAAAAGAGGGGAAAAATAAAAATCACATGTACATAAGTATTCACAGCCTTTGCTCAATACTTTGAAGCACCTTTGGCACCAATTACAGCCTCAAGTCTTTGAGTATGATGCTACATGCTTGGCACACCTATTTTTTTGGGCAGTTTCTCCCATTTTTCTTTGTAGGACCTCTCAAGTTCCATCAGGTTGGATGGGGAGCGTCGGTGTACAGCCATTTTCACATCTCTCCAGAGATGTTCAGTCGGGTTCAAGTCTGGGCTCTGGCTGGGCCACTCGAGGACATTCACAGAGTTGTCCCGTAGCCACTCCTTTGTTATCTTGGCTGTAACCTTAGGTTCGTCGTCCTGTTGGAAGATGACTCTTCGCTCCAGAGCGCTCTGGAGCAGGTTATCAAGGATGTCTCTGTACCTTGCTGCATTCATCTTTCTCTCGAGTCTGACTAGTCTCCCAGTCCCTGCTGCTGAAGAACATCCCCACAGCATGATGCTACCTCCACTATCACCCTTCACTGTAGGGATGGAAACGGCCAGGTGATGAGCGGTGCCTGGTTTCCTCCAGATGTGATGCTTGCCATTCAGACCAAAGCATTCAATCTTTGTTTCATCAGACCAGAGAATTGTTTCTCATGGTCTGAGAGTCCTTCAGGTGCCTTTTGGCAAACTCCAGGCGGGCTGTCATGTGCCTTTTACTGATGAGTGGCTTCCGTCTGGCCCCTCCACCATACAGGCCTGACTGGTGGAGTGCTGCAGAGATTGTTGTTCTTCTGGAAGGTTCTCCTCTCCTCTCTCCACAGAGAAACACCAGAGCTCTGTCAGAGTGACCTTCGGGTTCTTGGTCACCTCCCTGACTAAGGCCCTTCTCCCCCGATCACTCAGTTTGGCCGGGCGACCAGCTCTAGGAAGAATCCTGGTGGATCCAAACTTCTTCCATTTATGGATGATGGAGGCCACGGTGCTCATTGGGACCTTCAATGCTGCAGAAACTTTTCTGTACCCTTCCCCAGATCTGTGCCTTGATACAATCCTGTCTCAGAGGTCTACAAACAATTCCTTGGACTTTATGGCTTGGTTTGTGCTCTGACATGCACTGTGGGACCTTATATAGACAGGTGTGTGCCTTTCCAAATCATGTCCAATCAACTGAATTTACCACAGGTGGACTCCAATCAAGTTGTAGAAACATCTCAAGGATGATCAGTGGAAACAGGATGCACCTGAGCCCAATTTTGAGTGTCATGGCAAAAGCTGTGAATACTTATGTACATGTGATTTTTATTTTTTGGATTTTTAAAAAAATAAATTTGCAAAGATTTCAAACAAACTTCTTTCACATTGTCATTATGGGGTATTGTTTGTAGATTTTTGAGGAAAATAATGAATTTAATCTATTTTGGAATAAGGCTGTAACATAACAAAATGTGGAAAAAGTTAAGCACTGTGAATACTTTCTGGATGCACTGTATCTATCTAGAGAGAGAGAGAGAGATGCATTGATCATTTATACCACCTCTATTTTATTCTATTCACTGTTAAGACATGGCCTTTGTAGAAACAGAATAAATGAATCTGTCAGTCTATTAACTTACATCCTTAGGTCATAGTAGGTCTAATGTAATGTAAGATAATGTAAGAAATAGGTCATCAATTGCATCATATTACAGAGTAGTCATTTTAAGCTGACAGTGAATGTGGATCCCTGTGCGTCACTTCCCCAATCACATTCAGTTTGGAGGGCTCAGCAGGTGTAAAGGTGAGGGGAAGAACGCTCAGAGCACTGCAAGCATACAGAAGGAAGCCACTGCAGCTCAAGAATAGCTGTGGATAGACGTGGTGATCACTATGCTTAAAGTTGATAACGCCAACACAGACTATTCCTGCTTATTCCTGTTCTACACCAATTCAGCTGAGTTTAACCTGATGATAAACTGCATCTTCATTTTAAATTGAAATACAGTCATATTACTGGTAATACCTTTTTTTTCCTGAAATACAGTAGTAAACTGGAGCATTTGAGATCCAGTTGTTGTCTTCTTGGAATGGAAAATAAGGAAAAAATATATCACCTATAACATCTTGAGGAATTTTTTATTTTAAACACACAACAAAAATATTGTAGATTTAAACTTTGTAATTACTGCAACCTTTTTAACATTCTATATAATCTTTGACTCAGAGTGGTCCAGAATACACTCTTATATCTAGAATGTGTTATTTAAAATATCAAATTAGCATTCAAATATGAGCCTATTTTAAAACACAAAATCAGGTATTGCAACAGTAGAATCTGTTTAAAATAATTGAGCACATTGTGACTGCCCTTCTATATGCGGAAGTCTCCAACATTAACAAAAACTAAAATACTTTGAACTCATACATGAGTTTGTAATAGAGGTTCAGCACTAAAATGTGGAATGTAATGCAGCACTCTGCTCAGCAGCTAATAGACGTTTTTCACGGGAGACATTTTGACACGTCACAGTAAGAAAAGCACAGGTGTAAACCAGGAAATGAATGATGGATAAATTCCATTAAGATGCTTTGGTTACAGGGTCCTGGTGTTGTGCATGCTGGCCGACTCTGACACTTTCATGGGACACTTGAATAGAATGGAGCCATTGTTAATGTTATTAGTAACGCCTGTGCTTCTCCTACTATATATATGACAAGTCAAAATCTCTGCTGTGAGAAAGATCTGTTGACGATGGAAACCGCTTTTACATATCTCAAGAACTCTGAATGTTCTGTCAGATAGACAAACCGCTGGCAGGGGAAAGGCAGTTTCTTTTGTACTGCATAATGTCCACTATTAATACTGGATGACTGATGAGTGATCAGTGTAATCCTTAAGACAGCTGAAAAAAAGCTTTGTCTGGCAGAGAGAGGCCAGAGGCAGCGCAATATCACAGGATACTGTAAGGCTCTGGAGGAAGCAATAGCCCAACTGCTCACTTTACAAATGCTCTCAGCAGAGGCAGTCCTGCTGTTTTGACAGCACTCTTGAGATTTATATGTGCTGACAGTAGACCAAGGGAATATATCATGACTGACAACACTGGGCATTGTGGAAAGCCTATATGAGACAAATAAGATGCACTGACTGACCTGCATCTCAGAAGGAGGAGAGCCTGCTTCAGCAGTGCAACGTGCAGGATGTAGCAGTACATTGCTGTGAAAACTTTGTCCACATCCTCTGCACAGTGCCAGTCACCTGATTTGCAATTCTCTTAAATCCCAATTTAACCCTTGGGCTCTGTAGCACAATTCAGTTTGTGGTAGTGTAAACACAGCAGCCTAATTGTACAAAAATAACATAATTTTCACTCTTTTCAATGTGTCATCTGTGCATGTGTGTGTTTTTCTGCAGTGTTTTTGTCAGTTTTATCAGTCTCTGTATCTGATTGAGCTGTATAATGGCAGCAGTCATAACATGCCAGACCTTTCCTGGTCACACTGTTTTGGTTTCTTCAGTCTAATTTTGTCTACTGCGAGAAGCAGTAGACTTCTTGTGTCCGGGGGATGCAAGATTATCATCAACATGCACCATATTTGTTTTGTTAGCATTGAAAGTAAAGTAATATTCTAAGGGCATAAGTACAATAAGCATAGGATGGGTTTTGTACACAGCTAGTTTTGTCTAAGGATTGAACTTTTTCCAATTATTCAACATCCCATATTTTGACTAGCTTTATTTTGATTTCCTGAGATTTTTTTTGCACACATTGCATTAAATACAGCCATATTTAGCTCGACCTATAGGATAGGAAAAAAATAGACAATGAAAAAATACATAAAACATGCTCATTTAGAATGAAAGGAAATCACATTCTTAAAAATCATAAGCTTGCTTTTAGGTTGAGGTGTCTGTCATTAGCTAGTGTTAAAATATATCAGGCTTTGTCATGAGCTGGTGAGTGCAAAACACAAACTCCTTTGTGAATCTGATACAACACCAGATAAGATCTCTCAATTCTCTCAGCACCAGGCCAGCACCACGCATTCGCTTGTGGTCAATACAATAAGGCTTAGTGGCTGATTTTTCCATTCTATGTAATTGGCTGGGGACTCTGTCAACCCACACTTCCTTTCAATTCATAGCAGTTGTATTCATATCACTTGGCTATTATTTGCTCTGGCTGACCCATTGATTGTAGGTTTAAACCCTCAGCTCCTCAAATAGTAACCTTGCTCAGCTGTTTCACGGCTGTGTTGCCGTTAGCAACAATGAAAAGAGCAATATGGAGATCAGTTGCTTCAATTAAGCCTCTGATAGAAGGCAGATCTAGAAAAGATGGGGGCTAGACATAGACCTCTTTGACTGGGACTTTTACATCTGTCACTCTCCATCCAGCCAGGTGTCTAAATCAGCAGGATTATCTCTGATTGGACTGATAGTTGAAACAGACCCCCCTGGTTGACAAAACTCCTCCTTTTTTATAGCTCACATTAACATCAAATCAAGCTCTGCGCAACAGGACTAAAGCCTCACCCTCCTCTGCCTTCTGCTGCCCAGAGGAAGACATCAGAGGTGGGGTTCGTCCCCTCTCCGGTGATGCCTGCTCCTCCAGACTCCCTTCCATCTGGGATCCTCAGGGAGAAGAAGAATATCTGACAAGGGGCTTGTAAGCCTCTTAGCCCCCCAGTTGCC